>NC_090757.1:21695409-21699742 GCF_036898095.1 Palaemon carinicauda
AGTGTATGCTGAAAAATCAATGGCATCCATGTCTTTACCCATCGCCCTTATAGGTAAAGACATGAAAGCCATCGATTTCTCCGAGTAATCTGACGAACCGAGGACAAACAGCACTGAAATGTCTCTTGAAATCTCGAAGGAGACTGGCGAACTAAGCAAAGAAGATCTTGAAAAACTGTAAAAGACAGAAGAGAATAGAGCAGGAAAGCCTTTATATGAAGAAATATAAAAAATACCCTTTCATTATAGAGGTAAGTCACCTAAAAACTGAGGTCAAATAGCCTCTACTATTAGCGGTTAGACGCCTTAAAACAGAGGTCTCAAAGAGCCTCTAGTGCTAGAAATAAAGCACCCAAAAATAAAGGTCAAAGAGCTTTTAATATTAGAGGTAAGGGGGTTAAAATAAAGGTCAAAGAAACTCTAATGCTAGAGTATAGCACCTCAAAACAGAGGTCAAAGTACCTCTAATGCTAAAAGTAAGGAGCCTCAAAACAGAGGACAAAGTACCGCTAATGCTAAAAGTAAGGAGCCTCAAAACAGAGGTCAAAGTACCTCTAATGCTAAAAGTAAGGAGCCTCAAAACAGAGGACAAAGTACCGCTAATGCTAAAAGTAAGGAGCCTCAAAACAGAGGTCAAAGAGCCTCTAAGGCTAAAAGTAAGGAGCCTCAAAATAGAGGTCAAAGACCCTGTAATGCTAAAAGTAAGGAGCCTCAAAACAGAGGTCAAAGAGCCTCTAATGCTAAAAGTAAGGAGCCTCAAAACAGAGGACAAAGTACCGCTAATGCTAAAAGTAAGGAGCCTCAAAACAGAGGTCAAAGAGCCTCTAAGGCTAAAAGTAAGGAGCCTCAAAATAGAGGTCAAAGACCCTGTAATGCTAAAAGTAAGGAGCCTCAAAACAGAGGTCAAAGAGCCTCTAATGCTAAAAGTAAGGAGCCTCAAAACAGAGGACAAAGTACCGCTAATGCTAAAAGTAAGGAGCCTCAAAACAGAGGTCAAAGAGCCTCTAATGCTAAAAGTAAGGAGCCTCAAAACAGAGGACAAAGTACCGCTAATGCTAAAAGTAAGGAGCCTCAAAACAGAGGTCAAAGAGCCTCTAAGGCTAAAAGTAAGGAGCCTCAAAACAGAGGTCAAAGAGCCTCTAAGGCTAAAAGTAAGGAGCCTCAAAATAGAGGTCAAAGACCCTGTAATGCTAAAAGTAAGGAGCCTCAAAACAGAGGTCAAAGAGCCTCTAATGCTAAAAGTAAGGAGCCTCAAAATAGAGGTCAAAGAGCCTCTAATGCTAAAAGTAAGGAGCCTCAAAATAGAGGTCAAAGAGCCTCTAATGCTAAAAGTAAGGAGCCTCAAAATAGAGGTCAAAGAGCCTCTAATGCTAAAAGTAAGGAGCCTCAAAATAGAGGTCAAAGAGCCTCTAATGCTAAAAGTAAGGAGCCTCAAAATAGAGGTCAAAGAGCCTCTAATGCTAAAAGTAAGGAGCCTCAAAACAGAGGACAAAGTACCGCTAATGCTAAAAGTAAGGAGCCTCAAAACAGAGGTCAAAGAGCCTCTAATGCTAAAAGTAAGGAGCCTCAAAACAGAGGACAAAGTACCGCTAATGCTAAAAGTAAGGAGCCTCAAAACAGAGGTCAAAGAGCCTCTAAGGCTAAAAGTAAGGAGCCTCAAAATAGAGGTCAAAGACCCTGTAATGCTAAAAGTAAGGAGCCTCAAAACAGAGGTCAAAGAACCTCTAATACTCAAAGTAAGGAGCCTCAAAACAAAGGTCAAAGAGCCTCTAATGCTAAAAGTAAGGAACATCAAAACAGGGGGCAAAGACCATCTAATGCTAAAAGTAAGGAGCCTCAAAATAGAGATCAAAGACCCTCTAATGCTAAAAGGAGTCTCAAAATAGAGGTCAAAGAGCCTCTAATGCTAAAAGTAAGGAACATCAAAACAGGGGTCAAAGACCATCTAATGCTAAAAGTAAGGAGCCTCAAAATAGAGATCAAAGACCCTCTAATGCTAAAAGGAGTCTCAAAATAGAGGTCAAAAAGCCTCTACTGCTAAAAGTAAGGACCCTTAAAATAAGAGGTCAAAGAGCATCTAATGCTAAAAGTAATGAGCCTCAAAATATAAGTCAAAGAGACTCTAATGCTAAACGTAAGGAGCCTCAAAATAGAGGTCAAAGAGCACCTAATGCTAAACTAAGGAACCTCAAAATAGAGATCAAAGACCCTCTAATGCTAAAAGTAAGGAGCCTTAAAACAGAGGTCAAAGAGACACTAATGGTAAAAGTAAGGAGCCTCAAAATAGAGGTCAAAGACCCTCAAATGCTAAAAGTAAGGAGCCTCAAAATAGAGGTTAAAGACCCTCAAATGCTAAAAGTAAGGAGCCTCAAAAATAGAGGTCAAAGACCCTCTAATGCTAAACGTAAGGAGCCTCAAAATAGGGGTCAAAGACCCTCTAATGCTAAAAGTAAGGAGCCTCAAAACAGAGGTCAAAGACCCTCTAATGCTAAACTTAAGGAGCCTCAAATAGAGGTCAAAGACCCTCTAATGCTAAACGTAAGGAGCCTAAAAAAAGAGATAAAAGATCCTCTAATGCTAAAAGTAAGGAGCCTCAAAACAGAGGTCAAAGACCCTCTAATGCTAAACTTAAGGAGCCTCAAAATAGAGGTCAAAGACCATCAAATGCTAAAAGTAAGGAGCCTCAAAATAGAGGTCAAAGAGCCTCTAATACTAAACGTACGGAGCCTCTAAATAGAGATAAAAGACCCTCTAATGCTAAACGTAAGGAGCCTCTAAATAGAGATCAAAGACCCTCTAATGCTAAAAGCAAGGAGCCTCAAAACAGAGGTCAAAGACCCCTTAATGCTAAACGTAAGTAGCCTCAAAATAGAGGTCAAAGAGCCTCTAATACTAAACGTAAGGAGCCTCAAAATAGAGATCAAAGATCCTCTAATGCTAAAAGTAAGGAGCCTCAAAAATAGAGGTCAAAGACCCTCAAATGCTAAAAGTAAGGAGCCTCAAAATAGAGGTCAAAGACCCTCTAATGCTAAACGTAAGGAGCCTCAAAATAGAAGTCAAAGAGCCTTTAATGCTAAAAGTAATGAGCCTCAAAATAGAGGTCAAAGAGCCTCTAATACTAAAGGTAAGAAGCCTCAAAATAGAGATCAAAGACCCTCTAATGCTAAAAGTAAGGAGCCTCAAAACAGAGGTCAAAGAGACACTAATGGTAAAAGTAAGGAGCCTCAAAATAGAGGTCAAAGACCCTCAAATGCTAAAAGTAAGGAGCCTCAAAATAGAGGTCAAAGACCCTCTAATGCTAGACGTAAGGAGATAAATAGAAGAAAGACAGATGATGAGAACGGAATATGCAATGGAAGATGAAATATCTTTGGAAGGATAAAGGATTAATGAGGTAGAATTATTTAAATATTTAGAAACTATGATATCTAATATAGGAGCTTTAAAATTTGAGTTTAATGAAAGATTGAAAAAGCAAATCAGAGGATGGCTAGGTTAAGTCAAATTTGGAAATCAGGTCGCCTAAAATTACATATAATAACCAGGCTATATATCAGTTTAGTGAGATCGGTGTTACTGTATGGTCGTGAATTTTGGCATATTAATGAAACTCATTTTGTAGATTTGAGAACAAAGCCCTCAGAAGAATATTGGGTGTTAAATGACAGGACAGGATTAGAAATGAAACTAAGAGAGATTACTCAAGCGCCACATGTGGATGAGATCATGGTGAGGGGTAGATGGAGATGGTTTGGGGATGCTCTTTGTTCTCCCTAAGAGACATTAGTTCACCAAACTTTAAACTGGCCTCCACAAGGCACTAGAAGAGTTGGAAGACCCAGGCCTACATAGTTGAGGACTATAAAGCATGAAGTAGGAGATTGTGATTGGAGAAGTATTGAATTAAAAGCTGAAGATAGAGACGACTAGCGAAATCTAATTGAGGCCCTTTGCGTCAATAGGTGTGGTAGGAGATGATGATGATGATATGTGGCTTCAAGCATCTAGCTCAAGGAGAGTCACTTAGCCTCCTTCTTCCTCTAAAAACCCTTTAGTTGCTCTACCAATGCAAAATAATGGACGATCCTTAATATCTTCCAAAATAATTTGAATTTTTTTTTATTTCTCTTATTTTAGGTATAAATAAAGCATGATCATTCATTATCGGGACTATCCTAGCAGTTCAATTATCACTATTTATTACCCTGGTCAATTTAGATTTTTTTGTATTTACGTTAGTGTTTGCAGACACATTTTTTCTTAAAGAATCGAGAGATATTTGGTTGCTTTGTATTTCCATGATTTGTCATGTTTCTATCTCTCTTTCTTTGTG
>NC_090757.1:21700242-21702742 GCF_036898095.1 Palaemon carinicauda
TCTATTCTGTCTTGCTGTCTGCTTTATCTTAATGTCCTTGTCTCTACATTTACGGTATGTATATATACTTGCTTATATGTCTGTCTTTGTAACGTCATTCATTATTACTGTCTATTTATGTGTCAGTTCTGTATGCCTCTGTCTGTTTTTAGTGCGGTGTGGCCTTTATTTCTTTCCATTCTTGTGTGCGTGCGTACACGTGTGTGCACATAATTTATGTTACAAAGGCAATAGCGTTCACATGCGTTTCGATATTCAAGATGTTTTACATTACAGTACATTCTATCGTTTTTCCCGTCTTTCCCTCTTCCTCCTCCCTCCCTCCCCACCTCCTCCGTCCTCCCCCTCCCCCTCCTCCTCTACGTCTCCATTTTCCCCTCCCCTTCCCCTCGGACATTCATTTGGCCTCCATAAGGACTTTAACAATGTAACACGATATCCCATCGTCGACATCACGGATCGAAATTGCAATATGAATATGTAAATTTCCGTTGCGCCCTTTTGTTCTCTCTCTCTCTCTCTCTCTCTCTCTCTCTAATGAAAGCAGGGTTAGTTTCAGTGCTTCCCAATGCTGTATACAGGAACCAGATATCATATGTATGAATTGAACCAATCGACCATCACAAATTCTTCTTCTTCTTCTTCTTATTATTATTATTATTATTATTATTATTATTATTATTATTATTATTACTATATACTACTACTACTACTACTACTACTACTACTACTACTACTACATGCTAAGCTACAACCCTACTTGGAAAAGCAAGATGCTCTAAGCCCAAGGGCTCCAACAGGGAAAAATAGCCCAGTGAGGAAAGGAAACAAGGAAATAAAAAAACTATATTAGAAGTAATGATAAATTAAAGTAAAATATTTTAAAAACATTAACAACATTATAACAGATATTTGATATATAAAGTGTAAAAGGATTTATGTAAGCCTGTTCAACATAAAAACATTTGCTGCGAGTTTGAACTTTTGAACTTTAAGTTAGTTAAAAGGCAAGTTTAACTAGAACACGTAGATCAAAGTAAAATACGAAAAAAACTAAAAAAATTTTCCATAGTATAAAGTATCTATGATTTCAGTAAAACCTTAATTTAATTAAATGATCTCGTAATGTTTCGAATGAACAAATGTTTGTGTACAACAATATAAAATGAAATTCGTAATGGTTGCCGAGTGTAGAAATTGAGTGTTTCACATATATGTTTA
This sequence comes from Palaemon carinicauda, assembly GCF_036898095.1. NCBI lineage: Eukaryota > Metazoa > Arthropoda > Malacostraca > Decapoda > Palaemonidae > Palaemon > Palaemon carinicauda. Next base: position 21,701,464 of record NC_090757.1, read on the forward strand.
CATAATAAATTTATTCTCAACTTTGCGCAATAAAGTAATAACCACTATACCAGAGACGTGTATATATATATATATATATATGTGTGTGTGTGTGTGTGTGTGTTGTGTATAGTAATACACTGTACATACATATGCATATATATATCCACTTACATACACACATATTCATATATATATATATATATATATGTATATATATATATATATATATGTGTGTGTGTACACACACACACACATATATATATATATATATATATTTATACATGTATATGTATATTGGTTTATACGCACACATGTGTATGAAAAAGAATATATATATATATATATATATATACTGTCTGTATACACATACATATTATATATATATACTGTCTGTATACACATACATATTTATGACCTTAATAAAGTAATTGTTACGTTATTGCAATTAGCTATGAATAATTCTGTTTTGTGGATGTAATCATGCAATAATTAAGAATCACATATGTATGTGTATGTATACATATGTATATATATGTATCTGTTTTTGGATGTCATTGACATTATTATTATAAATCCTATTTTCGCAAAGGATCTAATCAATGCATTTGGTGTTTCTCTTGATAATATAGAATGTTATTACCGCTGATGCTTCTCATATTCTGCAGTGAAATTATGGACTTAGGCATCCATTACATTCAGATCTCCCTGGACACTTCTATCCTCTTCGTAATACTAGGCAGGCAGTTAATTCTAATAGCCAGGCCTTCTCCATCATGAGGCTCAATACTACACAGTATTCTAGAAGATTTATTCCAGCTGTTACCAAGTTGTGGAATAATCTTCCTAATCGGGCAGTGGAATCAGTAGAACTTCAAAAGTTCAAAGTTGGAGCAAACGTTTTTATGTTGACCAGGCTGACATGAGTCTTTTTTTATAGTTTATATATGACAAATCTGTTTTTGACGTTGCTGATAGTTTATATATGACATATCTGTTTTGACGTTACTGTTTTTAGAATGATTTATTGTTAATTTATTCTCATCCTTTATTTATTTCCTTATTTCCTTTCCTCACTGGGCTATTTTTCCCTGTTGGAGCCCTTGGCTTATAGCAGCTAGCTTTTCCAACTAGGATTGTAGCTTGGCTAGTAATAATAATAAATAATAATAATAATAATAATGATAATAATAATAATAATAATAATAATAATAATAATAATAATAATAATAGTATGCTTTTTTAATTTTATCATATTTCTGTCGTACATTAGTAATCTTATCATGAGTAAACCACGTAC
>NC_090757.1:21707742-21715242 GCF_036898095.1 Palaemon carinicauda
TTATTATTATTATTATTATTATTATTATTATTATTATTATTATTATTATTATTATTATTATTATTATTATTATTATTCAGATCGTTATCGTCTTCATATACATCATCGTCATTACTATTATCACAATTATTATTATTATTATTATTATTATTATTATATTATTATTATTATTATTATTATTATTATTATTATTATTATTGATAGAAGTATTGGTAGTGGTAGTATACGAGAGGATGGACGGCAAGTTTAGACATAAGGACGGTAAGTACCGACCTCTATTCTGGTACCAAGGTACAGTCAAAAGCAAATGTCCTGTCGTCTCCAGCCCCCTTCTGTCATCCCCAATATCTATAGATTCCACAATTCAGGTGTAGAAGGAGTTTGGTTGTTAGGGGGAGGGGAACGGGTGGGGGGAGGATGACGGTGGACAGAGAGAGAGAGAGAGAGAGAGAGAGAGAGAGAGGACTTCTAGCTTGCGTTTACGAAAGATTTTTCATTCGGGTATAATATATTTCCAAACTAAACATCGATCATTTTTGTCAACCAGTTGTTTGTGAGAATGGCATAGCAAATAACACAACAAATATACCATATAATTATAAGTTAGAATAATTATAATGATAGAATTAAGATCTGGAGAAATTATACTGAATTTACGTTCATCCATAATTTTTCGTGTGTTTGTATGCATATATTTCATAGATATATGTGTGTATGTGCACTAATATATATATATATATATATATATATACATATATATATATATTATATATATACACGCATACGACACCTAATAGGATAATTAACCTTTTAAAGCAATTACGGAAGACTTTCAAAAGGGATCCTGTAAATATATAATTATTACCATATATTCGATAGAAAAATTAATTTCACATTATTACTGTTTAATTATATTGGACTGAAAATCATAATGGTAATTATTATTATTATTATTATTATTATTATTATTATTATTATTATTATTATTATTATTATTATTATTATTATTGTTTCTTAAGTTAACACCGTCTTCCGTCCGGAAAGAAGGCAAAAATTTCCCGGAGATCTGTTGTTGGAGTCTGTGACTCCAAAAAGTCTCCGGGAGACTGAAAAGTCTTCAGAAACGTTTTAAGACTCTCTTTCATTTTTTTTCCAAACCAATGCTGATACGAACTTGTGTATAGGTATGTACAGTTATGACTACTATGTTCAAACAAGCATTTTGTGTGTGTATGTGTGTGTGTGTGTGTGAATATGATCGGATAATTTGTTAGAGGAAAATACAACTTGCCTCAACATGAAGCTTTAGCTATTCAAGAACGGAACGCTGCGTGCAAGGATATGACGTTAAATCTTCAAGGACAGCTGCGAACTCTCCAGGAGTCCTTAGTCTTCAAAAGGTTTTCGTGGCTTCTCCCAGAGGCGCCGCGTTTTGGAGACTGTCGTGCAGTCGCCTCTCAGGATGGCTTCCTCGGTGGGTGGCTGCAGCGCTGTCCTTGGATTGGGGGCTTTTGGGAAGCCCGTGAGGAACTACGTGGGTGTGAATTTGGATTGCGGCAAAAGGAGGCAGAAGCTTTGAGATTCAACGATCAGTTGAAATCAAGATGGTTTGTTGGCAAGCTTTTCCCCGAATTCGACATCGGAGCAAGGGAGGAAATCCTTTCTCATGGTAACAAGACAGCTTACATCGGTTTGGCTGCTGCTGGCGTCATATTCGGTGGAATAATATTTGCTATGAGAAGGTGGGGGTAAAGGACAACTAAATGAATTGAGAAGAGTAATAGATGAGATGAATACAAAGAAAGAGACGCAAGAAAAACTGAAATCTCAGAAAGAGACGGAGTATCAAAAGCTGAAAATTGACTGCGTTGAAAAAGATCTTCAGATGAAGGAATAGGAGAAGAAACAGGAAATTCTAAGCAGGGAAATGGAAGAAATTGAGAAAATTCATAATGAGAAAATAGAAAAAAATTGCAAAACGACTGCTTCCTCAAAGATCTTCAGATGAAGGAACAGGAGAAGAAACAGGAAATTCTTAAGACGGAAATAGAGAAAATGGAAGAATTTAAGAAAATCCTTAATGAGGAAATAGAACTCGAAAATGACTGCGTCCAAAAAGATCTTCAGATAAAGGACCAAGAAACGTTACTGGAAATTCTAAAAACTGAAAATGCTCTTTGGCATCTCCTTCGAGCTGAAGCGATCGCAGCCTCCGGAAACCCTGTTGACACGGATATCATACTGGACAGTTGCCAAACCATTGTGAAAGGTCTTCAAGGATGCAGAGCCTACATGCTACGAGGAAAGCACTTTCTCAAACTTCGCCTTTTCGACGATGCCATGAAGGACTTCGAAGCAGCGAGAACGGTAAAGGAATCTGAGGAATGTTTGAAATTCATAGAAGATGCTAAGGTGCTAAAGAAGAAATGGGAAAGCCAAAGCCGTTATGAGCTTTTGGGTGTGGGTCAGACGGCCACGAGGGCAGAAATTTTAAAAGCCTTCAAAGGCTTGGCCATGAAGTTACATTCGGACAGACACGGGGACAAACCCAAATTCATACAGGAGGCATTCGAGGAGAAGTTTGAAAAATTGGTTAATGCTAAAACTGTTCTGATGGATGAACAAAGCAGAAATGAATACGACGCAGAGATTCAACCACCATGCCCAAGGAAACAGCCAGGACAGAGGGACCAACGTCAGCAGTACCGTTACTATTATAACCCAGCAAAAGCATACTATAATCAGCGGAAACAAAAGCATCGAAGTCCTCGAAAGCAAAAGAAAACAGCGTTTAAAGATTATGTTCGCCGCATTTGTCTAATTTTTCGCATGTAATTAAATAAAATCCTTCCTGAATTATAAAAAAAAAAAGATAGAAAATCTCAAGGAAAAAATATATAAAAACAAAAAAATTCCAAAAAGAGTAAAAACATAAAATCCAAAAAAAGAAAAAGAAAAAAAAATGCATGTGGGAAATATTCTTAGAGTAAGTTTCAGTAGAGTTTTTGAGGAAAAGATTAGTTTCAGTTTACTTTTGTAAGTAAACAAGTTTTTATGCAAGTGCCATTAGAAGGATCAGGTAGACAGAATATGAGAGGAGCGGAAAGGCTATTTCATAGCCCCCCCCCCCCTCTCTCTCTCTCTCTCTCTCTCTCTCTCTCTCTCTCTCTCTCTGTCCTTTTTCCTGGTAGTTGCGCTTTATGTAGAGGAGGCGTATAAACTCTACGGGCTTAAATCACCATAGCTTTTACGTATTAATGCAATTTTCAAAACTTAAGGAAAATATGGATTCCTGTAGTAGTAGTAGTATTATTATTATTATTATTATTATTATTATTATTATTATTATTATTATTATTATTATTATTATTATTATTGATTTTCACTGGAGCTCCCTATATAGTTTGAAGAAATTGATAAAATGCAAAATCATAGTCTCAAAATAATGAGAGAGAGAGAGAGAGAGAGAGAGAGAGAGAGAGAGAGAGAGAGAAATGGGAGCATGAAGCAACGTATTAGAGGAAGACATGGAAAGGAATACAGTAGATAGTAGTGATGAAGAAATTTCATTCCTAGACTCGTTAGTTTCTTTGGTCGCTGCAACCTCACCATCCTTGTGAGCTAAAGATGGGGGCTTAGTGGGAGCCCTTGCCTGGCCGTCCTTGCTCCTAGCTTGGGTGGTGAGGGGGCTTGGGCGCTGATCATATGTAATATGGTCAGTCTCTAGGGCATTGTCCTGCTCGATTGGGCAGTGTCACTGTCCCTTGCCTCTGCCATTCATGAGTGGCCTTTTAACTACTGCACTGTAATTGTGCAGTGGCCACTTTCCTCTTGGTAAGGGTAGAAGAGACTCTTTAGCTATGTAAGCAGTTCTTCTAGGAGAAGGGCACTACAAAATCAAACCGTTGTTCTCTAGTCTTGGGTACCATGGTCTTCCACTGTCTTGGGTTAGAGTTCTCTTGCTTGAGGGTACACTCGGGCACACTGTTCTATCTGGTTTCTCTTCCTCTTGTTTTGTTTAAGTTTTTAGTGTTTATATAGGACATATTTACTTCAATGTTGTTACTGTTCTTAAATCATTTTATTTTTCCTTGTTTCCTTTCCTCACTGGGCTATTTTCCATGTTGGAGCCCCTGTGCTTATAGCATCCTGCTTTTCCAACTAGGGTTGTAGCTTATCATTTAATAATAATAATAATAATAATAATAATAATAATAATAATAATAATAATAATAATAATAATAATAATAAAACATTCAAACACACCTCCTGTGTAATTTTGTTTCTTCAAATTCATGTCTTTTTCCTGATGGAATTAGCGACCTGTTTTTTTTTAGTTGATAGTGAAAGTGGGTTAAGGAAGAATGTTGGCAATTAACTAGCTAACTATGGTAGAGAATAGTTTGGAAATTCAAGGATTAGGAATGGTAATGTAAAGTGTGGTTTAGTCACAATTTTATTCATATAAAGGTAAATTTTTCTCACTATGGTCTAAATTTAGCATAGTACAATAATGTTTTGACAACATATTGACATAGTGAATTGTATACATTATTATACCTTCGTAGTTTAGTTCCATTACCATTCCTAATCCTTGAATTTCCAAACTATTCTCTACCATAGTTAGCTAGTTAATTGCCAACATTCTTCCTTAACCCACTTTCACTATCAACTAAAAAAACAGTTGTCATTTTCCTTATTTTTATCTTAAAATTAACTCTTATAATCATCATTTCATAATATTTTGATAGTAAATTCTACTGATTACATTTTCCACTGTCTTGAAACACATTTACCAGTAAGATTAAGTTACTTCAAGAACACATTTAGGTACTCGTCTCCACCATCTGCTATCTGTGTTATTGGTTGAGTATTTTCTTCCTCCTGCTTCTTTTTCTTTTATTAATATTTTGTTGTATTGAGCTAGTTCGTTCCATATTTTGTTTGCCAGCCTATCCACTAATTAATTGGCTTTGCTTTGTATTCGAGTTACTGTGATATAATAATTTTCGTATTTTTCTTCCACTTTTTAATTTCTGGTTTGGGCACTGGTGTCGTATTTTTTTATGCTGAAATTAATCCGTGTTGATTTCGAAGAGGGTAAAGTTGGATAGACCTGAGAAGCTCTACAGTGAGGCTTGTATTTCTCCTATTGGTTGTTGTGTTTCTTGCAAATTTCATATACCCGAGGGAGCGATTTGTGAGTTTGAGTCCGAATTAGGTTTATATCTGTGTGTTAAGACGTCATCTGATGAGTCGTCTTCTGAACTTTCTAATGTTCTCGCTTCATATTACCTTGAATCCTGTATAATCTCTGATGCTTGAAATTCGCCCTTCTCTGCTCGTACGGTTCTGCTTTCTTCTATTCCTCATTATGATGCTTTCTACCTTGTTTATTGTTTAGTCAGAGAAATACATTATTGGTAAATCGTTTTCTGTTAATATGTTGTTTATTATTGCTATACTTGTTATTGTCGCAATCCTTGTGCTACTTGTTTATTGTTTAGAAGGCTATTTGCATTAGCCTGGCAATTCCCTGAATTAGTAGCTGTTAATATGGCGTAACTGGCACTGTTGTTTATATTGGATGTTGCATTTCTGTTCGCCTTTATCTCTTGCATTTTCTTTTTTATTAGACCCATCCTCGCTGGGAATTTTGCTGCTTAAGTTCTATGTTGTTTATGTTGTTGGTTGCATTAGGCACATTTCTTTGTATGTTTTGCACATTACTTGTATATATGGTCACATGATGAGCATTCGGAGCATGTCTTGAAGGTTTTATCTTTAGACAATTCCATGTACAGATGCTCATAAGAAAAACATTTATAATAAAATGGCAATTTCAGAAACATGTCATGCTCAATAGCCTATATTGACTTTGTATTGATAGGCTATGCACAGGCTTCCTCCAATGGCACTCTTTGCCATCTTCGGTGTTTCAAACTTTATTTTCATAATGTGGGAATTAATTTGTTATTTTTATCACATCATCCACCTTAACCACAAAAACATTTCCTCTTAAGGCTTTCTTTAAGATCCTATCCGTATTCTGCTGTTTTGTCTAGATGTTTTGCTACTACGGTTTACATGGCATTACATTCTAGGGCATCAATGTTCATTTATATATATATATATATATAGAATGTTCATTTATATATATATATATATATATATATATAAACAGACACGCGCTTCGTCTTTTCTTTAAGATCATATCTGATTGATCTCCTGGCTAGTACAGTGGTAACTTATTTGCCTAGCATTCGCATGGCAGCAGATCGATCCCCGCCCGGACCGTGAGTTGAAGCTGTTTACTGGGGAGGCCACTGCTGTGGTTGGGGACCAAAGTGCTGACGTTCTGGTGAGCATCTATTATGGTGAAAATGGGACTGAAACCAGACAACTTTACATTAAGGAAGAATGCTGAGTAAAAGTGGGTTACTTCGTGAACTCTGACCCTAATGGCACTCATACTAGGGGTTAACTACTGTACTATAATTGTTCAGTGGCTACTTTCCTCTTGGTAAGGGTAGAAGAGACTCTTCAGCTATGGTAAGCAGCTCTTCTTAGAGAAGGACACTCCAAAAATCAAACCATTGTTCTCTAGTCTTGGGTAGTGCCATAGCCTCTGTACCATGGTCTTCCACTGTCTTGGGTTAGAGTTCTCTTGCTTGAGGGTACACTCGGGCACACTTCTCTCTAGTTTCTCTTCCTCTTGTTTTGTAAAAGTTTTTATAGTTTGTATAGCAATTATTTATTTTGATGTTGTTACTATACTTAAAATATTTAATTTTTCTCTATTTCCTTTCCTCACTGGGCTATTTTCCCTGTTGGGGGGCCCTGGGCTTATAGCATCCTGCTTTTCCAACTAGGGTTGTAGCTTAGCATTTGATAATAATAATAATAATAATAATAGCGTGAACCATCTAATTGCTGTCTTGTATATCAATCTTCCTTTTGCATCATAGCGTTCACTTTTCCTGAAGTTTTGTCACAAAGAAGAGTGACATGAACCTAGCTATGCTGGCACTGTAGAAGCCAGAACGATGCCGATGACCTAGATTCGAAGGAAGATTTTTAGAAAACTTCAAGGGGCCACTGTCCTCGAATACTAGGCAGTCATGAAAACACTTCTTACTCTTACGGATGTTGGAGGCAGAAACAACCAGTTATAAAATGATATCTCTCAAGAGAAAAGGTCAGTGAAACATAGAAGAATAGATAAATAGATAATAATAGAAATTAAGAAATTTTCATACCCAGTGTTTCACCGACTGGTTTCGAGTGTATTTATATATATATATATATATATATATATGTATGTATATATATATATATATATATATTTAAATAATATATATATATATATATATACATATATATATATAAATATATATATATATATATATATATACATACATATATATATATATATATATATATTTATATATATATATATATATGTATATATATATATTATTTAAATATATATATATATAT
>NC_090757.1:21724385-21731885 GCF_036898095.1 Palaemon carinicauda
TGTAAGAGTAAGAAGTGTTTTCATGACTGCCTAGTATTCGAGGACAGTGGCCCCTTGAAGTTTTCTAAAAATCTTCCTTCGAATCTAGGTCATCGGCATCGTTCTGGCTTCTACAGTGCCAGCATAGCTAGGTTCATGTCACTCTTCTTTGTGACAAAACTTCAGGAAAAGTGAACGCTATGATGCAAAAGGAAGATTGATATACAAGACAGCAATTAGATGGTTCACGCTATTATTATTATTATTATTATTATCAAATGCTAAGCTACAACCCTAGTTGGAAAAGCAGGATGCTATAAGCCCAGGGCCCCCAACAGGGAAAATAGCCCAGTGAGGAAAGGAAATAGAGAAAAATTAAATATTTTAAGTATAGTAACAACATCAAAATAAATAATTGCTATACAAACTATAAAAACTTTTACAAAACAAGAGGAAGAGAAACTAGAGAGAAGTGTGCCCGAGTGTACCCTCAAGCAAGAGAACTCTAACCCAAGACAGTGGAAGACCATGGTACAGAGGCTATGGCACTACCCAAGACTAGAGAACAATGGTTTGATTTTTGGAGTGTCCTTCTCTAAGAAGAGCTGCTTACCATAGCTGAAGAGTCTCTTCTACCCTTACCAAGAGGAAAGTAGCCACTGAACAATTATAGTACAGTAGTTAACCCCTAGTATGAGTGCCATTAGGGTCAGAGTTCACGAAGTAACCCACTTTTACTCAGCATTCTTCCTTAATGTAAAGTTGTCTGGTTTCAGTCCCATTTTCACCATAATAGATGCTCACCAGAACGTCAGCACTTTGGTCCCCAACCACAGCAGTGGCCTCCCCAGTAAACAGCTTCAACTCACGGTCCGGGCGGGGATCGATCTGCTGCCATGCGAATGCTAGGCAAATAAGTTACCACTGTACTAGCCAGGAGATCAATCAGATATGATCTTAAAGAAAAGGACGAAGCGCGTGTCTGTTTATATATATATATATATATATATATATATATATATATATATATATATATATATATATATAAATGAACATTCTATATATATATATATATATATAAATGAACATTGATGCCCTAGAATGTAATGCCATGTAAACCGTAGTAGCAAAACATCTAGACAAAACAGCAGAATACGGATAGGATCTTAAAGAAAGCCTTAAGAGGAAATGTTTTTGTGGTTAAGGTGGATGATGTGATAAAAATAACAAATTAATTCCCACATTATGAAAATAAAGTTTGAAACACCGAAGATGGCAAAGAGTGCCATTGGAGGAAGCCTGTGCATAGCCTATCAATACAAAGTCAATATAGGCTATTGAGCATGACATGTTTCTGAAATTGCCATTTTATTATAAATGTTTTTCTTATGAGCATCTGTACATGGAATTGTCTAAAGATAAAACCTTCAAGACATGCTCCGAATGCTCATCATGTGACCATATATACAAGTAATGTGCAAAACATACAAAGAAATGTGCCTAATGCAACCAACAACATAAACAACATAGAACTTAAGCAGCAAAATTCCCAGCGAGGATGGGTCTAATAAAAAAGAAAATGCAAGAGATAAAGGCGAACAGAAATGCAACATCCAATATAAACAACAGTGCCAGTTACGCCATATTAACAGCTACTAATTCAGGGAATTGCCAGGCTAATGCAAATAGCCTTCTAAACAATAAACAAGTAGCACAAGGATTGCGACAATAACAAGTATAGCAATAATAAACAACATATTAACAGAAAACGATTTACCAATAATGTATTTCTCTGACTAAACAATAAACAAGGTAGAAAGCATCATAATGAGGAATAGAAGAAAGCAGAACCGTACGAGCAGAGAAGGGCGAATTTCAAGCATCAGAGATTATACAGGATTCAAGGTAATATGAAGCGAGAACATTAGAAAGTTCAGAAGACGACTCATCAGATGACGTCTTAACACACAGATATAAACCTAATTCGGACTCAAACTCACAAATCGCTCCCTCGGGTATATGAAATTTGCAAGAAACACAACAACCAATAGGAGAAATACAAGCCTCACTGTAGAGCTTCTCAGGTCTATCCAACTTTACCCTCTTCGAAATCAACACGGATTAATTTCAGCATAAAAAAATACGACACCAGTGCCCAAACCAGAAATTAAAAAGTGGAAGAAAAATACGAAAATTATTATATCACAGTAACTCGAATACAAAGCAAAGCCAATTAATTAGTGGATAGGCTGGCAAACAAAATATGGAACGAACTAGCTCAATACAACAAAATATTAATAAAAGAAAAAGAAGCAGGAGGAAGAAAATACTCAACCAATAACACAGATAGCAGATGGTGGAGACGAGTACCTAAATGTGTTCTTGAAGTAACTTAATCTTACTGGTAAATGTGTTTCAAGACAGTGGAAAATGTAATCAGTAGAATTTACTATCAAAATATTATGAAATGATGATTATAAGAGTTAATTTTAAGATAAAAATAAGGAAAATGACAACTGTTTTTTTAGTTGATAGTGAAAGTGGGTTAAGGAAGAATGTTGGCAATTAACTAGCTAACTATGGTAGAGAATAGTTTGGAAATTCAAGGATTAGGAATGGTAATGGAACTAAACTACGAAGGTATAATAATGTATACAATTCACTATGTCAATATGTTGTCAAAACATTATTGTACTATGCTAAATTTAGACCATAGTGAGAAAAATTTACCTTTATATGAATAAAATTGTGACTAAACCACACTTTACATTACCATTCCTAATCCTTGAATTTCCAAACTATTCTCTACCATAGTTAGCTAGTTAATTGCCAACATTCTTCCTTAACCCACTTTCACTATCAACTAAAAAAAACAGGTCGCTAATTCCATCAGGAAAAAGACATGAATTTGAAGAAACAAAATTACACAGGAGGTGTGTTTGAATGTTTTATTATTATTATTATTATTATTATTATTATTATTATTATTATTATTATTATTATTATTATTATTATTAAATGATAAGCTACAACCCTAGTTGGAAAAGCAGGATGCTATAAGCACAGGGGCTCCAACATGGAAAATAGCCCAGTGAGGAAAGGAAACAAGGAAAAATAAAATGATTTAAGAACAGTAACAACATTGAAGTAAATATGTCCTATATAAACACTAAAAACTTAAACAAAACAAGAGGAAGAGAAACCAGATAGAACAGTGTGCCCGAGTGTACCCTCAAGCAAGAGAACTCTAACCCAAGACAGTGGAAGACCATGGTACCCAAGACTAGAGAACAACGGTTTGATTTTGTAGTGCCCTTCTCCTAGAAGAACTGCTTACATAGCTAAAGAGTCTCTTCTACCCTTACCAAGAGGAAAGTGGCCACTGCACAATTACAGTGCAGTAGTTAAAAGGCCACTCATGAATGGCAGAGGCAAGGGACAGTGACACTGCCCAATCGAGCAGGACAATGCCCTAGAGACTGACCATATTACATATGATCAGCGCCCAAGCCCCCTCACCACCCAAGCTAGGAGCAAGGACGGCCAGGCAAGGGCTCCCACTAAGCCCCCATCTTTAGCTCACAAGGATGGTGAGGTTGCAGCGACCAAAGAAACTAACGAGTCTAGGAATGAAATTTCTTCATCACTACTATCTACTGTATTCCTTTCCATGTCTTCCTCTAATACGTTGCTTCATGCTCCCATTTCTCTCTCTCTCTCTCTCTCTCTCTCTCTCTCTCTCTCTCTCTCTCTCTCTCTCTCTCTCTCTCTCTCTCTCATTATTTTGAGACTATGATTTTGCATTTTATCAATTTCTTCAAACTATATAGGGAGCTCCAGTGAAAATCAATAATAATAATAATAATAATAATAATAATAATAATAATAATAATAATAATAATAATAATAATAATAATAATACTACTACTACTACAGGAATCCATATTTTCCTTAAGTTTTGAAAATTGCATTAATACGTAAAAGCTATGGTGATTTAAGCCCGTAGAGTTTATACGCCTCCTCTACATAAAGCGCAACTACCAGGAAAAAGGACAGAGAGAGAGAGAGAGAGAGAGAGAGAGAGAGAGAGAGAGAGAGAGAGAGGGGGGGGGGGGGCTATGAAATAGCCTTTCCGCTCCTCTCATATTCTGTCTACCTGATCCTTCTAATGGCACTTGCATAAAAACTTGTTTACTTACAAAAGTAAACTGAAACTAATCTTTTCCTCAAAAACTCTACTGAAACTTACTCTAAGAATATTTCCCACATGCATTTTTTTTTCTTTTCTTTTTTTGGATTTTATGTTTTTACTCTTTTTGGAATTTTTTTGTTTTTATATATTTTTTCCTTGAGATTTTCTATCTTTTTTTTTTATAATTCAGGAAGGATTTTATTTAATTACATGCGAAAAATTAGACAAATGCGGCGAACATAATCTTTAAACGCTGTTTTCTTTTGCTTTCGAGGACTTCGATGCTTTTGTTTCCGCTGATTATAGTATGCTTTTGCTGGGTTATAATAGTAACGGTACTGCTGACGTTGGTCCCTCTGTCCTGGCTGTTTCCTTGGGCATGGTGGTTGAATCTCTGCGTCGTATTCATTTCTGCTTTGTTCATCCATCAGAACAGTTTTTAGCATTAACCAATTTTTCAAACTTCTCCTCGAATGCCTCCTGTATGAATTTGGGTTTGTCCCCGTGTCTGTCCGAATGTAACTTCATGGCCAAGCCTTTGAAGGCTTTTAAAATTTCTGCCCTCGTGGCCGTCTGACCCACACCCAAAAGCTCATAACGGCTTTGGCTTTCCCATTTCTTCTTTAGCACCTTAGCATCTTCTATGAATTTCAAACATTCCTCAGATTCCTTTACCGTTCTCGCTGCTTCGAAGTCCTTCATGGCATCGTCGAAAAGGCGAAGTTTGAGAAAGTGCTTTCCTCGTAGCATGTAGGCTCTGCATCCTTGAAGACCTTTCACAATGGTTTGGCAACTGTCCAGTATGATATCCGTGTCAACAGGGTTTCCGGAGGCTGCGATCGCTTCAGCTCGAAGGAGATGCCAAAGAGCATTTTCAGTTTTTAGAATTTCCAGTAACGTTTCTTGGTCCTTTATCTGAAGATCTTTTTGGACGCAGTCATTTTCGAGTTCTATTTCCTCATTAAGGATTTTCTTAAATTCTTCCATTTTCTCTATTTCCGTCTTAAGAATTTCCTGTTTCTTCTCCTGTTCCTTCATCTGAAGATCTTTGAGGAAGCAGTCGTTTTGCAATTTTTTTTCTATTTTCTCATTATGAATTTTCTCAATTTCTTCCATTTCCCTGCTTAGAATTTCCTGTTTCTTCTCCTATTCCTTCATCTGAAGATCTTTTTCAACGCAGTCAATTTTCAGCTTTTGATACTCCGTCTCTTTCTGAGATTTCAGTTTTTCTTGCGTCTCTTTCTTTGTATTCATCTCATCTATTACTCTTCTCAATTCATTTAGTTGTCCTTTACCCCACCTTCTCATAGCAAATATTATTCCACCGAATATGACGCCAGCAGCAGCCAAACCGATGTAAGCTGTCTTGTTACCATGAGAAAGGATTTCCTCCCTTGCTCCGATGTCGAATTCGGGGAAAAGCTTGCCAACAAACCATCTTGATTTCAACTGATCGTTGAATCTCAAAGCTTCTGCCTCCTTTTGCCGCAATCCAAATTCACACCCACGTAGTTCCTCACGGGCTTCCCAAAAGCCCCCAATCCAAGGACAGCGCTGCAGCCACCCACCGAGGAAGCCATCCTGAGAGGCGACTGCACGACAGTCTCCAAAACGCGGCGCCTCTGGGAGAAGCCACGAAAACCTTTTGAAGACTAAGGACTCCTGGAGAGTTCGCAGCTGTCCTTGAAGATTTAACGTCATATCCTTGCACGCAGCGTTCCGTTCTTGAATAGCTAAAGCTTCATGTTGAGGCAAGTTGTATTTTCCTCTAACAAATTATCCGATCATATTCACACACACACACACACATACACACACAAAATGCTTGTTTGAACATAGTAGTCATAACTGTACATACCTATACACAAGTTCGTATCAGCATTGGTTTGGAAAAAAAATGAAAGAGAGTCTTAAAACGTTTCTGAAGACTTTTCAGTCTCCCGGAGACTTTTTGGAGTCACAGACTCCAACAACAGATCTCCGGGAAATTTTTGCCTTCTTTCCGGACGGAAGACGGTGTTAACTTAAGAAACAATAATAATAATAATAATAATAATAATAATAATAATAATAATAATAATAATAATAATAATAATAATAATAATAATTACCATTATGATTTTCAGTCCAATATAATTAAACAGTAATAATGTGAAATTAATTTTTCTATCGAATATATGGTAATAATTATATATTTACAGGATCCCTTTTGAAAGTCTTCCGTAATTGCTTTAAAAGGTTAATTATCCTATTAGGTGTCGTATGCGTGTATATATATATATATATATATATATATATATATATATATATATATATATATATATATATATATATATATGTATATATATATATATATATATATATATATATATATATATAATATATATATATATATATATATATATATATATATATATATATATATATATATATATATATTAGTGCACATACACACATATATCTATGAAATATATGCATACAAACACACGAAAAATTATGGATGAACGTAAATTCAGTATAATTTCTCCAGATCTTAATTCTATCATTATAATTATTCTAACTTATAATTATATGGTATATTTGTTGTGTTATTTGCTATGCCATTCTCACAAACAACTGGTTGACAAAAATGATCGATGTTTAGTTTGGAAATATATTATGACCCGAATGAAAAATCTTTCGTAAACGCAAGCTAGAAGTCCTCTCTCTCTCTCTCTCTCTCTCTCTCTCTCTCTCTCTCTCTCTCTCGCTCTCTCTCTGTCCACCGTCATCCTCCCCCCACCCGTTCCCCTCCCCCCTAACAACCAAACTCTTCTACACCTGAAATTGTGGAATCTATAGATATTGGGGATGACAGAAGGGGGCTGGAGACGACAGGACATTTGCTTTTGACTGTACCTTGGTACCAGAATAGAGACGGTACTTACCGTCCTTATGTCTAAACTTGCCGTCCATCCTCTCGTATACTACCACTACCAATACTTCTATCAATAATAATAATAATAATAATAATAATAATAATAATAATAATAATAATAATAATAATAATAATAATAATATAATTGTGATAATAGTAATGACGATGATGTATATGAAGACGATAACGATCTGAATAATAATAATAATAATAATAATAATAATAATAATAATAATAATAATAATAATAATAATAATAATAATAATAATAACAACGATTAAGATTTATGATAATAATGATAATAGTAATGAAGATGATGTTGACGAAGACGATGACGATTTAAATAATAATAATAATAATAATAATAATAATAATAAAAACTATTATGATTTATAACAATAGTGATAATAGT
>NC_090757.1:21739385-21754385 GCF_036898095.1 Palaemon carinicauda
GAGAGAGAGAGAGAGAGAGAGAGAGAGAGAGAGAGAGAACAAAAGGGCGCAACGGAAATTTACATATTCATATTGCAATTTCGATCCGTGATGTCGACGATGGGATATCGTGTTACATTGTTAAAGTCCTTATGGAGGCCAAATGAATGTCCGAGGGGAAGGGGAGGGGAAAATGGAGACGTAGAGGAGGAGGGGGAGGGGGAGGACGGAGGAGGTGGGGAGGAGGGAGGAGGAAGAGGGAAAGACGGGCAAAAACGATAGAATGTACTGTAATGTAAAACATCTTGAATATCGAAACGCATGTGAACGCTATTGCCTTTGTAACATAAATTATGTGCACACACGTGTACGCACGCACACAAGAATGGAAAGAAATAAAGGCCACACCGCACTAAAAACAGACAGAGGCATACAGAACTGACACATAAATAGACAGTAATAATGAATGACGTTACAAAGACAGACATATAAGCAAGTATATATACATACCGTAAATGTAGAGACAAGGACATTAAGATAAAGCAGACAGCAAGACAGAATAGAGGGCGAACTTAGAGAGAGAAAAATTAAGACAGACAGAGACAGATAGACAGACAGACAAGGATTGAGAATGAGTTCGAGAGGGTGTGGGGGGGGGGGGTTTACATGCAAGTAATCAGGTTAAGACTATTGAGATCCCTCTAGCCAGCCATCTGTCGGAGTTTTCCAAGTAGGGAGGCCTGCTTCGTTGGGGCTCCCTAATAAACCCTAAGGTCTATACAATTCTATAGATCTATAGTCCATTTCTTTTACCCAGGCAGATTTGCACCGACTCGCAACAGTGCCCTTTTAGCTCGGAAAAGTTTCCTGATCGCTGATTGGTTAGAATTATCTCGTCCAACCAATCAGCGGTCAGGACACTTTTTCCGAGCTAAAAGGGCACCGCTGCGAGTCGGTGCAAATATGCCTGGCTAAAAGAAATGGACTATAGATGTATCTGCCTTCGCTAAAGCCTCCTCGGATTTAGCAAGAATTTAAAATTAAAAAGTGTTATGTGATAACACTGAAGAAATTTCAATGTGGATTTGGTATCGATATTCCGACAGAATTTCTTTCGTTCAAGATCGTTCCACCTTTTGTGAGACTCTGGACGGCCCCTTACGATGCCACCCCGTAGAATTTCTCGATACTTGAGAAGTGGAAACGTTCGGTAGGTTTTAAATTATCGGGGAAATAGATTTCGTTAAAAATATGTCTTGGTGAAATACGTTTCAATTAAACTATTCCAATTATGCACAATACATTCAGTTTTGTCATTCAAACTGGAAAGTACCAATTGCCTTGCTACAAACTATATGAGGAATTACAATTCAAATATACATACATGCATACATACAGTATATGTATACATACTACAAACTATGTGAGGAATTGCAGTTCAAGTATACATACATGCATATATATATACATACAGTATATGTATACATATATTTATGTATATATATTATATACATACATAATAACTTCCTCCTTTCGTATTGTATCTGGATACCTTCTCCAATCTGTCCAATCTGATTATCATTATTAAGATTAAGAAATGAACCCTGTAAGATTGGGGGACGTATCGAAGAATATAAGAAAAAAAAATTAAATTACCAGCAGAGAAGCAAATTATAGTTGTATATATTCGGTAGAGCCCCAGCTCATACATATACATATATATATATATATATATATATATATATATATATATATATATATATATATAATATATATATATACATATATATATATATATATATATATATATATATATATATATATATATATAAATTATAAAGGCATATATGTATTATATATACAATGTATCAAAGTATATATGTGTTATACATACATATACATATAGATATATAGATAGATAGATATGCAGACACACACAAATATATATATATATATATATATATATATATATATATATATATATATAATATACACGGTTATCTCTCTCTCTCTCTCTCTCTCTCTCTCTCTCTCTCTCTCTCTCTCTCTCTCTCTCTCTCTCTCTATATATATATATATATATATATATATATATATATATATATATATATATATATATATATATATATATCTATCTATCTATCTATCTATATATATATATATATATATATATATATATATATATATATATATATATATATATAGGCTCATGAGTGTTCAAAAACATACTGAATATCCTATGAACCAGTTCCGTGCCAAGGGGAAAGAGCCATGCTAATCAAACACACTCGAATTACTGAAAAGAAAGCATATTAAGGACTCGAACAGGACACCTTAATAACTTACGAACACAGTCGAACGGCGTCAATTAATCTGTATATACTGAAACCCCTGGGGAATCTTCCCCTCTGAGGAACGCATTCCCCTTGCTCTTGCATTAATGAAACAGCCGCCCCCCCCCCCTCTCTCTCTCTCTCTCTCTCTCTCTCTCTCTCTCTCTCTCTCTCTCTCTCTCTTCAAATTCTGTCAATCAGAATTTCTCTCTCTCTCTCTCTCTCTCTCTCTCTCTCTCTCTCTCTCTCTCTCTCTCTCTCTCTCTCTCTTCAAATTCTGTCAATCAGAATTTCTCCCTCTCTCGCTCTCTCTCTCTCTCTCTCTCTCTCTCTCTCTCTCTCTCTCTCTCTCTCTCTCTCTCTCTAAATTCTGTCAATTAGAATTTCTCTCTCTCTCTCTCTCTCTCTCTCTCTCTCTCTCTCTCTCTCTCTCTCTCTCTCTCTCTCTCTCTCTCTCTTTAAATTCTGTCAATTAGAATTCTCTCTCTCTCTCTCTCTCTCTCTCTCTCTCTCTCTCTCTCTCTCTCTCTCTCTCTCTCTCTATTTTAATTCTGTCAATTAGAATTTTTTGTCAATATTTTGTACAGCCTAATAAATCTTGGAATCATTTTAATAGCAAATATACTTCCTAATTTATTTATCAAATTGGTCATATCGTAAGAAAATATAATGCCCTTTTTATTGCCATAAAGTAGATTGATAAAGAATAAAAAATTCTTAATAACCTTAAAGAAGTATTATCTATGACTACTGTATGCGACCCCGGCAAAAAATGACGGCAAAATAGTAAGCTATGCACGCACAAGCACGCACACTCTCATATCTAACCCTTCCCAGCCCCTCCCCCTTTCCTAACTACAATAAGGCATTTGTGGTTCCGAGTAGACCATCTGGGGGTATCCCCTCTCCCCAGGGTATGACTTCTCCCTCCCCTCTACCTGAGGGACGGGAAGAGAACGAATAGTCATACGTCTGCCGATGCTGTTTAGTGTGACCAAAAATATATATTTATATACAGCCAGACTACTTGCTCTTTATTATATCATTCATAAAGGAGAGATTACTATACTGACTTTCCTCGAGCCTTTCAAGAAATGGCAAGTTTCAATTTAGTCTTCATTCTTGTAAATTTGGTGCAACATTGCTAAAGTTCAAAACACTATTATTATTATTATTATTATTATTATCATGAAATGCTAAGTTTATATAGGAAATATTTATTTTAATGTTACTGTTCTTAAAATATTTCATTTTTCTTCTTTCCTTTACTAACTGGGCTATTTTCCCTGTTGAAACCCCCGGGCTTATGTCATCCTGCTTTTCCATCTAGGCTTGTAGCTTAGCAAGTAATATATATATATATATATATATATATATATATAATATATATATATATATATATATATATATATATATATATATATATATATATATATATACTGTATATATTACACACACGTTGGTGTGTGTGTGTTTGCCTTAACAAGACAGTTTGGGTTAGGGACACCCCAGGGCAACCTATAAACTCAGCCTTCATTCCCCCGCCACTCCTCTCAAAGAAAATAAGAAAGGCACTTCTCCCCCATCAGAAGAGAGTGGCCAATGGTCTCCCACCAGCGTCTCGGTAATACAAATGACCTCGGGTTAAATGGCAAAGCACCAGCGGCCGTGACACTCAAGTTAAGCGCGGGAAATATACAGCACCCGGGGGAGCCGTTACAGAGGTGGTGGACCTGACGGAGTTAAAAGACTCGAAAAATGGTAATGGTTGGGATGGATAGGAGAAAGTAAGGTCGTGGCGAGACGGAAATGTACGGTGTGACTTCTGTTATACAAATGGAAAGAAGAGGAGAGTAATTGGTTGGGGAGGAAAGGGAATGCGTATTATTATTATTATTATTATTATTATTATTATTATTGTTATTATTATTATTATTAATTGCTAAGCTATAACCCAAGTTGGAAAAGCAGAATGCTATAAGCCCAGGGGCTCCAACTGGGAAAACAGCCCAGTAAGGAAAGGAAACAAGGATAAAAAAAATATTTTAGAATAACATTAAAATAAATATCTCCTATATAAACTATAAAAACTTTAACAAAACAAGAGGAAGAGAAATTAGATAGAACAGTGTGCCCGAGTGTACCCTCAAGCAAGATTGGATTATCAATGCATGATAAAAAAAGGAAGAAATGTATTAGTCTCTTCGATGAAAAAAAAAATAAAGAGGTTAAATAACATTATCTGTTAATTCCTAAAAAAACATGAAGTGACTTTGAAAAATATAATATATAAAACGTTTTATTCCAGTGCCCCAATGAGATAGCTAAAATTACTTTTTTCCATCATGAAAATGGTTTTTATTAGTAATGAGACCGTGAGAGATCTTGGTGTTTTCGAGTCATTGTTAGCAATAGATCCACGATTGACCATTATTATTATTATTATTATTATTATTATTATTATTATTATTATTATTTTCATTATTATTATTATTATTATTTAAGCTACAACCCTAGTTGGAAAAGAAGGATGCTACAAGCTCAAGGGCTCCAACAGAAAAAAAATTACCCAATGAGGAAAGGAAGTAAGGAAATGAATAAACTATATAAAAAATAATGAATGAAAAATATAAAATATCCATAAGATCTGTAACACTGTTGAAATAAATCTCTCATATAAATTGTGAACAAACACTTGAGTAAGACCGTTCAATATAAAATACATTCGCTTCAAGTTTGAACTCCTGAAGTTCGAATCATTACTAACCACAGGATTAAGACAATTATAGTGCTCAGTATTGTTTAATTCATAACTAGCAATTGAACAGGGAAAAACTTTAGTTTTTGTAATAATCAGAATTAAGACCCTATAGTCCATTTCTTTTAGCCAGGCATATTTGCACCGACTCGCAACGGTGCCCTTTTAGCTCGGAAAAGTTCCGGATCGCTGATTGGTTGGACAAGATAATTCTAACCAATCAGCGACCAGGAAACTTTTCCGAGCTAAAAGGGCACCGCCGCGAGTCGGTGCAAATATGCACCGACTCGCAGCGGTGCCCTTTTAGCTCGGAAAAGTTTCCGGATCGCTGATTGGTTGGACAAGATAATTCTAACCAATCAGCGACCAGGAAACTTTTCCGAGCTAAAAGGGCACCGCCGCGAGTCTTTGCAAATATGCATCGCTAAAAGAAATGGACTATAGTCTCTTTTAAGTCCTATCTAGCTAGAAGGTCAAAATGATCAATTATATATCAATAAATCAATTGCACAGTCCCCAGAATCTTCTGGATTATTACTAGCAATATGACAACGAGAGATTCTAGATGTAAAATCTTCCAAATCATCAATAGCAAATAAAACTAGTTATATCCCAGCTGTGACCAGATTGTGGAATGATCTTCCTAATCAGGCAGTTGAATCGATGGAACTTCAAAATTTTAAACTTGCAACGAATGTTTTTTATGTTAAACAGACTGACATAAGTTTCTCTTCGTAGTTTACACAATGCAAATCTATTTTAATGTTCTAACTGATCTTAGATATTGTATTATTATTATTATTATTATTATTATCCAAGCTACAACCCTAGTTGGAAAAGCAAGATGCTATAAGCCCAGGGGCTCCAACAGGGAAAAATAGCCCAGTGAGGAAAGGAAATAAGGAAATAAATAAATGAAGAGAACAAATTAACAATAAATCAGTCTAAAATAAGTAACAACGTCAAAACAGACACGTCATATATAAACTATTAACAACATCAAAAACAAATATGTCATAAATATTAATTGCTTATCCTTCAATTTATTCATTTCCTTATTTCCTTTCCTCACTGGGCTACGTTCCCCTGTTAGAGCCCTTGGGCAACAGCTCCCTGCTTTTCCAACTAGGGCTGTAGCTTAGCTAGCGATAATGATAGACATGAAAGCTGGTTGGTCGCCACTGCAGGGCTGATCCGAACAGATGCCTGGCGGGCAATGCCTCGAACCGGCATTCTGTTTTCCCTTGGGTGAGAAGCTATTATCAGGTACATTAACCGAACAGTCATCATTGGGGGAGAGGACTATTCCATGACCATAAAGAGAGAACGAAAAAAAACAAGAATGCGGCAAGAGTCACATCGAAGTTACCTAAGGCTTGCTCTATTCGGATAAGAGATAGATATTTTCTTTTATCCATTTGGAACTTGTACCAACCATGTGTCACACGATCGTACATAAATTATTTTGTATATATTATGCTTGTATCTGCGCTCTTCCCTCGCACTAAAAAGAACCAGAATAAACATGTCTGTGTGTCGCCTATGTAACATTGTCATTTTCTCGAACATGTATTTTCCTGTTGCCTTGAGGTTTTGTATATAAAGGAGAGTGTTCTTTAATAAAGTTACTCAGTTGATTGCATCCTGCCTTTGAGTCATAACCTTTCTCTCGGCCGTCACATTGGTGACCCCGGAGTGACCTCGTCCGTCACAAACTTATGGCTCAGTGCTGGTGCCTGGAAGGCCATTCTGTACTTAAATTCGATTGGGGGAACCCAGCAGTTATTACGAAGTCTAAATTAAAAGAAGTTGAAGAGCAACATGGAAGAATGGAATCGGAAATGGAGGTCTAGTAGCAAGCTAAAAAGTGAGTAAAACTAGGGGCCCCTTGAATGATGCTTACAGTTCGCAATGTGAGGTGCACTGATGGCACTACCTCCTCGAGAGGTGGAAATAGATTCTGCAGTGGACTGAGCTAGCTGTGCTCGGAAATTTCACAGTTCGCAAACAAATAATCAATGATAAGAAACAAAGCTCTTCTAGGAGAAAGACACTCCAAAATCAAACCATTGTTCTCTAGTCTTGGGTAGTGCCATAGCCTCTGTACCGTGGTCTTCCACTGTCTTGAGTTAGAGTTCTCTTGCTTGAGGGTATAATTGGGCACACAGTTCTATCTAGTTTCTTTCCTCTTGTTTTGTTAAAGTTTTCATAGTTTATATAGGAAATATTTATTTTATTGTTGTTACTATTCCTAAAATATTTTATTTTTCCTTATTTCCTTTCCTCACCGGGCTATTTTCCCTGTTGGGGCCCCTGGGCTTATAGCATCCTGCTTTTCCAACCAGGGTTGTACCTTAGCATTTAATAATAATAATAATAATAATAATAATAACTGTGATGAAGAACAGTAGTAGAAATTGAGCTGTAGATTTTTTAATAGTAATATTCGTCGTAACAGACACTGTGACCTCGAAAACATGAACTAATAGGTAAACTAGATTGTTATTCCCCCGTAGGACGTGGTGCCACCTATAGGAGGACTGGAGAACTCAAAGAGACTATATGAGGAACATTAATATCCATTCCAACCTGCTGAGGCAGCTAAGTTGCGCGCACACCATGAGCAGTGATGCTAGATGGAGTCATTCATAGAGTTATCATAATCATAATTTCGCATCCTCTCTAGAACAACTATCAGAATATTTCTAATCATTGGTACAAAACAACCAAATGAATGGGGATTTAAAAAATTTCAACCATACCTAACGGAAAGTCACAAAAAAGATATATTCTTTTAAGCATAAAATATTCAATTAATTATCATAGTTGCGAAAACTATTGGTAAAATAACAGGTGTAACAAATGCGTTCGTAATCAACACTAACAAAGCCACAAGGAAAAAATAAAAATGAAAATTGTTGAAGTAAAAATATCAACGACCTTGGAAAAAAAATTGAAGCATGAAAACATGAAAAATTGATAATGAAGAGAATTGATTTGATTGAAAATTCCTTTCACAAGATACAAACAGAATCACTTGTATGTTGCATTACTTAAAACATTAAAAAATCAGCAATGTTCAGGAATCTAAACATATAACCATGAACAAAAGGTGGTTAAAAAAAAAAAAAAAAAAAAAAAAAAAAAAAAAAAAAAAAACAGAAATGCGTACCGTGGGAAGCCCCGTAAAGACCCTCAAAAGAAGGGGGATGAAAGGGGGGAGAGGGAAGAGAAGGGGGAAGAACGTAAGAAAAGGGAAAAAATCGATCTGCAGGTGGAACAGGTCGATAGTCGAGATCCCCTCTGGGACTTGAGGGAAGAGGGGAACTGGCAAGGAGGGGGAGGGAGGGTGGAATAGTAAGGGGAAAATGATGAGGTTGAGGTCGTCGCCTTGATGAGAGAGAGAGAGAGAGAGAGAGAGAGAGACTTTTTTGAACATATAAGAGCTAAAAGTCATTGGTGAAGAGGAGTGGGGAAAGATGGGTGGGTTGCTTGAAGAGACACGCAATAAGACAGACAGACATTCAGAGTGATAGGCCTCGTTTTTAATACATTCACAGTTCTTTTTTTTTTAAACCTCCAGTCAGTAAAGCATTATATATTAAAATTGGAGGAATTGCAAATGATAGAATATTTAAAAAAAAAAATTGTAGGACTGAAAATGAATATGAATAAAACTAAGATAATGTTCAATGAAAATGCAGAGACAACAAATAAGGTAAAAGGACAAAATTCTTAGAGATTATTATTGGATATATGTACTTAGGACAGACAGTAAGTGTTTCGCCAGGACATGAGATCGAAATTATAAGGATATCCATAGGACGAAGAGCTTTTGGTAAACAAAATGAGTTTATTAAAAGTAAAATGCCACTTTCTCATGGTCCTAAAAATTGTAACAGGCCTTGAAGGTTTGAAATGAACGATAATGAATCTTGATAAGGCTTGAACTTCTAAGCTAAATTAGAGGACAGTTCATGAAAATGACAAAGTATTATTTTGTCAGTTATTTCTAGAAGAGTTGGTTAAATTTTAGTATCCAGCAGTCTCCCGTTAGCCGCACACACACACTATAAATATACTGCATATATATATATATATATATATATATATATATATATATATATATATATATATATATATATATATATATATATATATATATATATGCAGTTGTTTCTAGTCCACTGCAGGACAAAGGCCTTAGACATGTCCTTAGTACTGTCTGGGGTTGGCCATATTCATCACCACGCTGCTGGCCACTGCAGATTGGTGATTATTATTATTATTATTATTATTATTATTATTATTATTATTATTATTATTATTACAAGCTAAGCTATAACCATAGTTAAGAAAGCAAGATGCTATAAGCCCAAGGGCTCCAACGAGGAAAATAGCCCAGTGAGGAAGGGAAACAAGGAAAGAAATAAACTACAAGAGACGTAACAAACAATACAAATAAAGTATTTTAAGAACAGTAACAACATTAAATTACATCTTTCATATAGAAGGCCATGGTACAGAGTCTATTGCGCTACACAAGACTAGAGAACAATGGTTTGATTTTGGAGTGTCTTTCTCCTAGAAGAGCTGTTTACCATAGCTATAGAGTCTCTTCTACCCTTACCAAGTAGTTAACCCCTTGAGCGAAGAAGAATTATTCGGCAATCTTAGTGTTGTCTGGTGTATGAGGACAGAAGAGAATGTGGAAAAAATAGGCCACACTATTCAGTGCATGTGTACATAAAGATAAAAGGAGCCATAACCAGAGAGAGAGAGAGAGAGAGAGAGAGAGAGAGAGAGATCCAATGTAGTACTGTCTGGCCAGTCAAAGGACCCAATAACTTTCTATCAGTAGTATCTCTGCGGGTGGCTGGTGCCCTGGCCTGAGAGATTTTAGTCTAATCACTCAAAATAAACCAAGCTAGTATGAGTAGGCCTGACTAGCACATCAACTTTGCTGATCATGACGATACAGAACTCCTTCTATCAAGTTAAGGTATCCCCACTTAGAAAGGGATACACACACACTCATATATATATATATATATATATATATATATATATATATATATATATATATATATATATATATATATATATATATATATATATACATATATATATATATATATATATATATATATATATATATATATATATATATATATATATATATGTACATATGCATATATATACAATGTTAATGAAGTCTTATTAAATGAATTTTCAGGGAACAGCAGAGTACTCCAAGGGAATGTGTTGTCACCTATGTTGTTTATCCTCCTCATGGATTTTGTAATGCGTAGAACAGTCGGATGTGATGGAGAAGGATTGGACTGGATTGGTGATAGGAATTTAGCAGACCTAGAGTATGCTGATGATGCTGTCCTTATTAACAGAACACCACAGAATTTGCAATGGTTGCTTACCGGAATGCATGAAATATCACACGAGGTTGGGCTCAAGATAAATAGAAGACAGATGATGCGAACGAAGTATGCAATGGAAAATCAAATATCATTGCAAAGAGAAAGGATTAATGAGGTAGAATCATTTAAGTACTAAGGAACTATTATCTCCGATACATGATCTTTAGAATTAGAGTTTAGAGAAAGATCTAAAAAACCAATCCAAACAATGGCTAGATTAAGTAAAACTTGGAAATCAAATCGCCTGAAATTACATATAAAAATAAGACAATATATCAGTTTACTGAGATCGGTGCTACTCTATGGACAAGAGTCATGGTATGACAATGAAAATATCTCCAATAGTTTTCATAGATTTGAGAACAAATCCCTCAGAATGATATTACTCGAGTGCCATATGTGGATGAGATGATGATGAGGGATGAGATGATGATGAGGGATAAATGAAGATGGTTTGGGTATGCTCTTCGCACTCCCCAAGAGAGATTAGTTCACCAAACGTTTAACTGGGATCCACAAGGCACTAGAAGAGTTGGAAGACCCAGGCCTACATGGCTGAGGACTACGAAACGCCAAGTAGGAGATGCTGAATGGAGAAGTACTGAACTAAAAGCTCCAGATAGAGACGACTCGTGAAATCTAACCGAGATATATGTATATATATATATATATATATATATATATATATATATATATATATATATATATATATATATATATATATATATATATATATATAGACTTACATGATACACACTGCAGGACGAAGGCCTCAGACAGGTCCTTAATAATGTCTGAGGTATGGCCAATTCTATCACCATACAGACTAAAGCGGATTGGTGATGGTGGGAGACTTTTAGTCTGAGCGCTCACAACATACCAACCTAGTAAGGGTGGCCCTGACTAGTACAGCTTTGCTAATAAAGGCGATACACTAACCATTTTCTCACGTGAGGGTATATATACATATATATATATATATATATATATATATATATATATATATATATATATATATATATATATATATATATGTATATATATATATATATATATATATATATATATATACATGTATATAATATGTATGCATACATATATATATATATATATATATATATATATATATATATATATATATATATATATATATATATATATATATTTATATATATGAATATATACATATATATATATATATATATATATATATATATATATATATATATATATAAATATACATGCATATATATATATATATATATATATATATATATATATATATATATATATATATATATATATATATACAGTATATAAAGGTGACGGGAAAATTTGGTCCTAAATATGTTTGTGTGCGTGTGTAGGCCTACATATGAAATAGCAATATTTAGCCTTTGATGCTTATCTACAAAGAACCATCGGAATACGAAAATCAGCTTCTATGATTTTTGAAAGCAGAATTCAGCGTAGAATAGTGATTGTCAAAATACTTCGATGTTAAAAATTCTCCCGAACAGCGATGCGGTGCAGTCAAACGAATCTTTAAATTTCATAAGATAACTTTCTGACTAGCAAGAGAATTAGGTTTTGAATTTATCATTAAAAGTATAAAGTATATAGGTAGAAAGGTATGCAGCGGGTGAGGTGGAGAGACTAAGAAGTAATACTGTATTGAGCTGTGTAGGCTTACTCCCCATTGAACTAAACTTCCTTATGATAATAAATAATTAGAAAGGTTTAAAACTTTTTCATTATTAATATTACTTGCTAAGCAACAACCCTAGTTGGAAAAGCTGGATGCTATAAGCCCAGGGCTCCAACAGGGAAAATAGTCCAGTGAGTAAAGGAAATAAGCAGAAACTACAAGACGTTTAAGAAAAATAACATTAAAATAAATATTTCATACATAAACTATGAAAACTATAACAAAACAAGAGGAAGAGAAATAAGACATAAAAGTGTGCCCAAGTGTACCCTCAAGAAAGAGAACTCTAACTCAAGAGACAGTGGAAGACCATGGTACAGAGGCTATGGCACTACCCTAGACTAGAGAGCAATGGTTTGATTTTGGAGTGTCCTTCTCCCAGAAGAGCTTCTTACCATAGCTAAAGAGTCTCTTCTACCCTTACCAAGAGGAAAAATTGAACAATTAAAGTGCAGTGAAGAGTTGTTTGGTAATGTCAGTGTTGTCAGGTGTATGAGTAAAGAGGAGAATATGTAAAGAATAGGCCTGACTATTCGGTGTATATGAAGGCAAAGGGGAAATGAACCGTAACCAGAGAGAAGGATCCAATGTAGTACTGTCTGGCCAGTCAAAGTACCCCATAACTCTCTAGCAGTAGTATCTCAACGGGTGGCTGGTGCGCATCTTATTTCTTTCGCCTTAGGCGATTTATCACTAAACTTTGAATAACTCATATCAGTGGATGAATTAAGAGGAAGCTTTTTCAGGATATGGCTCCTTTACTCACAAATGCCCAAAAACTGCTTATGTATCAGACAGTGATTAAATTGAAGAGCGCTGGTAGCTAGTTTAAGAGTAATCAATTGTAAGGAAAATGTGTAAATTATAATAATGATAATAATAATAATAATAATAATAATAATAATAATAATAACAATAACAACAACAACAACAATAATAATAATAATAATAAAATAAGATAAATTGAAAGAGTGTCTTATAAAAACAGCGCTACTGAGCCATCCATTGTCTTCAATCAAACTTGCATAAAAGAGCAACTCTCCTAACGAAATAATAATAATAATAATAACAATAATAATAATAATAATAAAAATTATAATAATAATAATAATAATAATAATAATTGAATGTAATCTTAAAATAATGATTTCTTTAATCGTCTAGGGTAAGGGGATGCAATATTTACATCGATATACACTGTTAAAAAAAAAAAAACAGCAATTTTAATCGGAAATTCTCCGTAAAAATATATTGTTCTCAGCCATATTTCAGTAAAACACAGGCGACCGTAACTTTTACCCTATTTTGTTATCATCTTTTACGGGTTGGTGACCATAATATCAGTCCTTAACATCAATATATCCGTTTTTAAAACGGTAAAATGCCGGTTTTTTTTTTTTTTTTTTTTTTTTTTTTTTTTTTTTTTTTTTTTTTTTTTTTTTTTTTTTTTTTTTTTTGGAAAATTTTTAACAGTGTAGGCTATACCATCATCAGGAGATCCACGTCTATAAGATTAATGTTTAAAATACCAATTTAGGTTAAATATCTCAGTGTGGTATTTGCAAGAAATACTAAAATTCATTACATAGGAAAGTCAATTCTCGAAATAATGGTGAAAACTAGTGTAACTACTTTGAAACAAATCCTTGGCATATGTGGCTTATATTCTGAATGTAATAGCTTTTCATTGGCAGTACAATAACTTAGCTGAAGAAACAAATGAGTAGCTACAAAGGAGCATTTTTCATAAGGTCAGTAAGGTCAATTGTCGAGTACCAAGGTCGGGGTCTGATCAAATCGTCTGAATTCTGTCAAATGCACATGACCGCACATTTCTGCAGACATTAAAATAATCATTATTAAAATTACTATTACTGGAATTATTTCTATTAGAATTATTAAAACTATTATTTTTTAAATAATTACTATTATAATTATTAACACAATTATTATTGAAATTATTATGATTAGAATTATTAAAACTATAACTATCATTGAAATTATTATTATTAGAATTATTAAAACTATTATCATTATTGAAATTATATTAAACTACAAATCAATATTCTATCATAATTAATACATGAACAACGGAAGTCCTATTGAATTTATACCATAAGGACCAGAGCTGGGACCACGGAAGCTATTCAGCGCTGAAGTGAAACTGTGGGAACCCCAACAGTCGCCAAATGTATTATTATTTATTATTATCATTACTACAAGCTAAGCTGTAACCTAGTTGGAAAAGCATAATGCTAAAAGCCCAGGGGCTCCAACAGGAAAAGTAGCCCAGTGAGGAAAGGAAACAAGGAAAAGTAAAATATTTTTAAGAACAGTAACGTTAATACAAATATCTCCTATATAAACTATAAAACTTTAACAAAACAAGTGGAAGAGAAATATGATAGAATAGTGTGCCCGAGTGTACCCTTCAACAAGAGAACTCTATCCCATGACAGTGGAAGACCATGGTACAGAGACTATGGCACTACCCAAGACTAGAGAACAATGGTTTGATTTTGGAGTGTCCTCCCAGAAGAGCTGCTTACCATAGCTAAAAAGTCCCTTCTATCCTTAGAATTTTAAGGGTAGTCATAAGGATGAGAGAAAGAAGCCAAGAACAGACATATTAGAAAGTTAAAAAGTAGGTGCAGATAGGGACAGAGGAGATGCTAAAAAAAAAAAAGAGCCGTAAGTATTGCCTACAGTGCACTGCATGAGGCGTACTGCAGATGCTGTCCCTAACGAAAGTTATTTATAGGTAAGGAGGAAGTTAGTTCGATAGTC
>NC_090757.1:21761885-21766885 GCF_036898095.1 Palaemon carinicauda
GGTCGCCATGAAGCCGGACAAGGCCCCTCCACCTGCGAGGGACAGGGACATCCTGCGTGCGAGGAACAGCAGGCCGTTGAAGAATACCACCCAAACGGCACCATCAATGCCCGCGTCGTTAACAGAGTCGGAAGTGTCAGGGGATGGCACCGAGCCTTCAAGTTCCTCGTCGGCGATCGCCTTGGATGACGTCGACACCAGCACGACGGCGTCCTTGCCCGCCGAATCTTCTTCCTCCAGCGGCGAGAAGGACAAGGGAGCGGAGATGAAGATGTACTTGGACAAACTACGCGAACTGGTGCCTTACGTGCCACGGTCGGGAAAGATATCTCGCGTCCAGCTCATTCACTCAGCCATCGACTACATCACCGACCTGCAGGAGTCTTTGGAAGCCAGGGCGCGTCGCAAACTCCGCGACAAAAACGACCAGACTTCCAGGCCTCCATTGGCAGCGCTGTCGCAGGCCCACGTGGAGACGAACAACAGAATGACACCCCTGGCGGAGAACAGCGCCAACAGACAGCCGACGCCTTTGGAAATTAATACTAGACACCCATCGTCAGTGGGACATGGGTCCTCTGCTGCTTCTCCTCTCGAAGGGATGTCCTTAAACGCCAATCCCACTCCGTCAGGAAGCCACAGTAACCCCACCAGTAGTTCTTCCCCTTTGATCCCAGATGCCCCTGGCCCACCATCATCTCCTCAAGAACCAAGTTAATCTAGATTCTTAAATAAATTCGACTCTTTGGAGGAGCAAGCGGTGCTGAATTCTAGTCATCGATCAAAAAATCACGCCGGCGGGGGAAGTCCTAAAAGTACCCTTATGGCACTTCTGGGACTTCGCTAATTAAGAACACATTGTGTTCGATCGATATGCGAAGTGTGTGTACACATATGTTCTCTAAAACAGATCTATGGTGAAGTGCGAAACGACCCCAAAAAAAGAAAAAAAAAGTTACCTCATTTGCAGAAAGTGACATATGCGCGTGGTGCAATTGATAAACAGTAATGTGTACATAGTTAGGTTGTAAATACTGTATATATATCAACCATGAACCGACTATCTATTAATACTTTTATTTATTTTTTGGGTTGACGTGGTCAAACCAGCACGCAGCTGAAAGCCAAAGACATATTCTAATTTATTAAAATTTCCATGTGACCCTACTTCCATATGAGCAAGCATTGTCAAGCAACGTACTGCATTACACTCAAATTCAAGTGATTACAGAAAAAAAAATAGTTCGATTTACTCAAATCAATATTAAAAACATGTAACTTTACAGAAAAGGAAATCTTTATTTTCTCAAATTAAATCAATATGAAAAACATGTAATTTTACATAAAAAAAATCTTTATTTACTCAAATTAAATCAATATAAGAAACATGTAACTTTACAGAAAAAATTTATATTTATTTACTCAAATTAAATCAATATGAAAAACATGTAACTTTACAGAAAAGGAAATCTTTATTTTCTCAAATTAAATCAATATTAAAAACATGTAACTTTACAGAAAAAGAAATCTTTATTTACTCAAATTAAATCAATATTAAAAAAATATGCAACTTTACAGAAAAGGAAATCTTTATTTACTCAAATTAAATCAATATTAAAAACATGTAACTTTACAGAAAAAAATCTTTATTTTCTCAAATTAAATCAATATTAAAAACATGTAACTTTAAAGAAAAAGAAATCTTTATTTACTCAAATTAAATCAATATTAGAAAAACATGTAACTTTACAGAAAAAAATCTTTATTTTCTCAAATTAAATCAATATTAGAAAAACATGTAACTTTACAGAAAAAAATCTTTATTTACTCAAATTAAATCAATATTAAAAAAATATGCAACTTTATATTACACCATAAATTACGGCAAATCAATAACGCGAGATATTTTTAAATAACGTTACTGGAGTCGAATAACAAAAATGTCAATTTGAGGTAATTCAATTGATGAAACATTTTCGTGATACAAGGAAATTACCCTTATTAATAATGTTATAAATCATTTGATATATAATAATCAACTTATTCAATCGAAGTGCTTGTCGAACGAGTGATCAAGTTCAAATAGTGATTAAGTTTAAATCAACTGCCTCTGTGGATGATAAAATCATGTTTTTTTTTTTTTCACTTCTAAATGTATTCGCATGATCAGTCGAAAATCCCATGGTGAAATTATCTAAATGAAAAAAAAGATAGAGCGTAAAAGGTATTCTTTGTGTGAGGCAGTTTATCAAACTACTGAATTTCAGAAATCTGTGGCCAAAAATACAGAACTAATTCTCAAATAATTTTCAAATAATAAAACTCATCAAATTAATTTATTAACTATATAATGAGTGGACGAAATTCTCAAATAATTTTCAAATAATAAAACTCATCAACGTAATTTATTAACTATATAATGAGTGGACGAAATTCTCAAATAATTTTCAAATAATAAAACTCATCAACGTAATTTATTAACTATATAATGAGTGGACGAAATTCTCAAATAATTTTCAAATAATAAAACTCATCAACGTAATTTATTAACTATATAATGAGTGGACGAAATTCTCAAATAATTTTCAAATAATAAAACTCATCAACGTAATTTATTAACTATATAATGAGTGGACGAAATTCTCAAATAATTTTCAAATAATAAAACTCACCAGCGTAATTTATTAACTAAAAGAGTGGTTTTCATATTCATCTTTTATACAAACATTTTAAATCAGCTACGATTTGGAAAAAAATGATAAGTAAGTTTCTAGTGTGTTTCTAATGAAGGTTAGAAGTGTTCTATTGCCACTAGTGGCTAGAATGATTTAAGATTTCCATGGAAAATACCACGAAGACAGGTCCTTTAAATTCAATTACAAAATCCCATGAAATGTTCTTTCGAACCTTGTATCATTTCTTTCATATATAAATGTTTATCTTTAAATATTCTCATCAGTGATTATCGTTCTACAACAATCAGTTTCTCTACTAAAAATTCACTTAGATTAAAAAAAACTCAAAATGTATTAGTTTTTCTCGTCAGATTCAGAAATACATATCCATAAACTGTTCTTTCGAACCTTGTAGTATTTTTTTCATATATAAATATTTATCTCTAAATATTCTCATTGGTGATTATCGTTCTACAACAATCAGTTTCTTTACTAAAAATTCACTTAATTAAAAAAAAAATAGTATTAATTTTTCTCGTCAGATTCAGATATATATACAATTGAAAGTCTTCTAAAATACCAAACTGAATTATTCCACTGAAAATTAAGAATATATTATATCTACGAATAATATTTACTCATGTCTATATAAATGATAAACATATTGTACCTTTTTCTCTATGATCACTAGGAATATATTAAAAACTTGATCGTTCTACAACAATCAGTTTCTTTACTAAAAATTCATTTACTTTAAAAAAAAACCCAAAATATATTAGTTTTTCTCGTTAGATTCAGACATATATGCAGTTGAAAGTCTTCTAAAATACCGAAATGAATTATTCCACTGATAATTAAGAATATATTATATCTACGAATAACATTTCCTCATGTCTATATAAATGATAAACATATTGTACCTTTTTCTCTATCATCATTAGGAATATATTAAAAACCTGACATCGTATTGAATCACTTTTGAAAATAGAGAGAATTAATGATTCTTCATATTTTTGTATGTACATAGCTTGACTGATCTTGACTCCACATGTTATTTGTATATAAAATCTTTAATAAATCATTTACAAAAATCATTAACTTGTATGAGTGATCACATGCCATTTCAACAAAACATTTAATATGTTATTCTATTCTCCAAAGTTGCGACGAATGACGTCATACTAAAAAAAAATTGTCTGATTTTATGATTATTATTTTACTCTCCAAAATTGCGACGAATGACGTCATACTAAAAAAAAATTGTCTGATTTTATGATTATTATTTTACTCTCCAAAATTGCGACGAATGACGTCATACTAAAAAAAAATTGTCTGATTTTATGATTATTATTTTACTCTCCAAAATTGCGACGAATGACGTCATACTAGAAAAAAATTGTCTGATTTTATGATTATTATTTTACTCTCCAAAGTTGCGACGAATGACGTCATACTAAAAAAAAAATACATAAAAAAGTCTGATTTTATGATTACTCAGCTGCCGAGGTAATCAGGTCTAAGAGGACTTAAATTGGCCTAAACCTGATTACTTTCTAACAGTATAGACAAATGGATAAATCCAGTCAGTGGTAAATAAATGAAAATTCAAATGAAAATATCTCCATTATACTTTATAAAGACTACAGTATTTTTAATCAGTAATCCAAATGAAAACATCTCCATTATTCTTTATAAAGATTCCAATATTTTTAATCAGTAATCCAAATGAAAAATATCTCCATTATTCATTATAAAGATTAATATTTTTAATCTGCAATCCAAATGAAAATATCTCCATTATACTTTATAAAGACTCAATATTTTTCATCTGTAATCCAAACGAAAATATCTCCATTATACTTTATAAAGACTCCAAAGTTTTAAATCTGTAATCCAAATGAAAATATTTCCATTATACTTTATAAAGACTCCAAAGTTTTTAATCTGTAATCCAAATGAAAATATTTCCATTATACTTTATAAAGACTCCAAAGTTTTTAATCTGTAATCCAAATGAAAATATCTCCATTATTCTTTATAAAGACTCAAATGTTTATAATCTGTAATCAAATTTGATTAGAACCATTCCGAACATTAAATTTTATAAACATACTAGTGTACCCGATCCGTCAAAAATTACGTCTAATTATTTAGATAGATATGCACGCACAGATTCAACCCTTCCTATTCCCTTACCCTTTCCTAACTACAACCCGCTGGTTAGACAATTTGTGTAAGGTTGTTTCCTAGTGTACCTATCGAGGTAACCCCTCCTCTCACCAGGGTATGACTATTCACTCTCTCCCTACCTGAGGGACGGGGAGA
>NC_090757.1:21781885-21861885 GCF_036898095.1 Palaemon carinicauda
ATATATATATATATATATATATATATATATATATATATATATATACCACAACAAATGCAACCGTTTCTAGTACATTGCTGGACAAAGGCCTCAGATATGCCAATTCATGTCTGGGCTCTGGTCAATTTTATTACCACGCTGGCCACTGTGGATTGATGTGTAAAGTGTGTATAGTTAATCGCCGCGCAGGAGGGGTGTGCCAGGATGCATTTGCATTTCCTCAGAGCGAGGTGTACCAGGAATTCATGTGTCCATCTGTACCTTCCTCTGGCCTGCTGACCACTTGCCAGCACTCCAAGAAAGATGAGAAATTATAACTATTTTAAAATAGTTATGACTTGTTTATATAAGTTATGGCCTATCATACTCATGCAATCTATATTATTATTATTATTATTATTATTATTATTATTATTATTATTATTATTATTACAAGCTAAGCTACAACCCTAGTTGGAAAAGCAATATGATATTAGCCAAAGGGCTCCAACAGGGAAAAATAGCCGAGGAAAGAAACCAGGAAATAAGTAAAATACAAAAGAAGTAGTGAATAATTAAAATGAAATATTTTAAGAACAGTAACAACGTTAAAATATATCTTTTTTATATAAACTATAAAAACTTCAAAACAAGAGGAAGAGATATAAGATAGAATAGTGTGCCCTGGTGTACCCTCAAGCAAGAGAACTCTACCAACAGACAGTGGAAGACCATGGTACGGAGACTATGGAACTACCCAAAACTAGAGAACAATGGTTTAATTTTGGAGTATCCTGCTAGAAGAGCTGCTAAAAAGTCTCTTCTACCCTTACCAAGAGGAAAGTAGCCCCTGATCAATTATAGTTCAGTATATAGCCCCTTGGGCAAAAAGGAACTGTTTGTAAATCTGTGTTGTCGGGTGTATGAGAACAGAGGAGAATGTGGAAAGAATAGGTCAGACTATTCGGTGTATGTGGAGGGAAGTAAAGGAAAAATGCGCCGTAAACAGAGAGCGGAATCCAATGAAGTACTGCCTGGCCAGTCAAAGAAATCAATAACTGTCAAGCGGCAGTATCTCAACGGGTGGCGTTATCTAACTTTAACAGCAATCATTTTCGTTGCAATGCACAAGTTGTCAGATAGATGAGATAAATGTACATATTTTGATAGCGTGAGATAATAAAGTAGCCTACTGTTGCCAACGCCTTGCTTCCTAAATCGTAATAAAGACTAAGAATATCATTAAAATATAGATGTGGCAGCTATCGCTCCACGCCTAGTAAATGCTAGCAAGTAAAACTTCTAGCAAATCAAGGAGATATGTAAAGATTTGGCATCCTTCTAGATCTAGGATGAGTTTGAAACTATATCCGATATGTTGAAAGTACTTTTTTTATCTGAAAGTAAAAAATTTAATTCAAGAATAAATGCTAAACGACATATAGTAAAAAAAATTTTCACCTGCTGAGCTAAATGAGTGATTTGGTTTTTGCATCTATGAATTATGACAACATAGTCCAACGTTGGGGCCTGTGAGACTATTCACTTCCAAATGAAATTGGAATGAAGTAGGAGGATACAAAGTAAGTGTAGCTATAGGACCCGGAGTAGAGCTTCAATGACTCTGAAGTAATGCTTGCATTGCACCGCGCGATGTGCACTCGTAGAACTAAGCAACTTATGGGATTAAAATGGAAGTGAAGTTAGTGGAGGGAGAAATGTGCTCTTGTAGGCCTATTTATACAAAGAAGTTGATTTAATCATTAGAAACACTTTGTACAGACTTTCCTTTTTGAGAGAACCGATGCAGGAAAAGATATCCCAAATCAAGATATCCCATTTTAATCCTCACGGGATTAAAATGGAAGTGAAGCTAGTGGAGTGAGAAATGTGTTCTTGTAGGCCTATATACAAAGAAGCTGATTTGATCATTAGAAACACTTTGTACAGACTTTCCTTTTTGAGAGAACCGATGCAGGAAAAGATATCCCAAATCAAGATATCCCATTTTAATCCTCACGGGATTAAAATGGAAGTGAAGCTAGTGGAGTGAAAAGTGTGTTCTTGTAGGCCTATATACAAAGAAGCTGATTTAATCATCAGAAACACTTTGTACAGACTTTCCTTTTCTGAGAAAACAGAAGCAGGAAAAAATATCCCAAATCAAGATGTTCAGCAAGAGGAAAGGTTTTTAAACACAATTCTCTCCATGCCGTTTGATGTCGTCATGCTTCAGATGAAACTGTTAATCAATTCATATGTTTCTGGCTTCAAAACACAATGCATCTGGTCTTAAGGGTACTGGGAAGTAGCTTCTGTTAGTGGGCAATTATTTACTTGAGCTTTTTCAAGCACGCTTATCCACATATATGTAAAACCAAGGTGAATATTCTTTATAATATCTATCATCGTTTGGTCAAAAGTATTTACCTTCATCACAAAAAAAAAAAAAAAAAAGCTGGAAGAAGAGATTCTTTAGTTATGGTAAGCAGCTCTTCTAGGAGAAGGACACTCCAAAATCAAACCATTATTCTCTAGTCTTGGGTAGTGCTATAGCCTCTGTACCATGGTCTTCCACTGTCTTGGGTTAGAGTTCTCTTGGTTGAGGGTACGCTCAGGCACACTATTCTATCTTTTTTTTCTTCCTCTTGTTTTGTTACAGTTTTTATAGTTTATATGGGAAATATATGTTGTTACTCTCCTTAAAATATTTTATTTTTCCTTCTTTCCTTTCCTCACTGGGCTATTTTCCCTGTTGGGGCCCTGGGCTTATAGTGTTCTGCTTATCCAACTAGGGTTGTAGCTTAGCAAGTAATAATAATAATAATAATAATAATAATAATAATAATAATAATAATAATAATAATGGTGATTCCAAAATGCCTCTCAGAGTAAAAATAAGGTTCGTCTCCCGCTAGATATGTTTAGTTTACTAATTGATAAAATGGTGATTGATTAAATTCAAAATCATATGATAAACTTGACCATATATAATCATAATTAAGAATGGATCACGCATTTGTGGGTCACGGTGGTTTTAATTACCACAGGTTTGCATTCTAGGCTGCTATGATTGAATACACTTCATGAGAGAAAATTGTTTAATCTCTCTCTCTCTCTCTCTCTCTCTCTCTCTCTCTCTCTCTCTCTCTCTCTCTCTCTCTCTCTCTCTCCATACACACACACACACACACACACATATATATATATATATATATATATATATATATATATATATATATATATATATGTATATATATATATATATATATATATATATATATATATATATATATATATATATATATATGTATATATATATATATATATATATATATATATATATATATATATATATATATATATATGTGTGTGTGTGTGTGTGTGTGTGTGTGTGTGTGTATATATATATATATATATATATATATATATATATATATATATATATGTATATATATATATATATATATATATATATATATATACATATATATATATATATATATATATATATATATATATATATATATATATATATATATATATATATATATGTGTGTGTGTGTGTGTGTGTGTATGTATGTGCGTGTGTGTGATAAAGCTAGAAAACGATGGATTTGTGTAAGAGCCCTTGGAAACAGAAACAATATATGTAATACTCAAGAAGAGAATATAAACAAGACGAAAGTGGACAGAAGTGTTTGAAGGGAGCCTGACATGTTGCTGGTGAAGCTATTTAAGTTTTCTCCCCTCTTCCAAATTTCAGTAATTTGAGTGTAAAGCCTGTTAGGGCCCTAACCTACAAGGAGGGATGGGGAGAGCTAAACATTATCTGTATACAAATTATATCAGCCTAATTATAAAGAACCACTAACTTTTTTTTAATTAGTTTACACTTAACAGATGTGTTGAATATCTTATCTATTGTAGATAATAACTGGTTTATTACATTCATATACTTATAATAGCTTCGACTGAAATGATTATCCTTGTAAAACTTAAAGCTTTTATAGATCCATAGCTAGATTGATGACAATGCTCTCTCTCTCTCTCTCTCTCTCTCTCTCTCTCTCTCTCTCTCTCTCTCTCTCTCTCTCTCTCTCTCTCTCTCTCTCTCTTCACACACAGTCTTGTTATTCAGGTTTGTAGACTAAACTAACCTTACGCAATCTAGAGAAGTTCCTTATTCAGCAATTCACATGATCCCGTCCATATTTGTTGCAGTTTCTTTATTAGGAATAAAACGATTGCATTCATCTTTTTTTTTTTCTTACAATTCGATATTATGACGTAAGTTGGAAAAGTTAAAGTGCCACTTTTAAACAGGAGTTTATTCTTCGTGGTAAGCTATTAGACAGCCGTGAGTCTGAGTGTTGGCGATGTCAGTCCGGGGACCGGAGGAAATTGAGAACTGAGGCCTCTTTCACAAGGGATAGGTACCAAATAAGAGGAACCTTACCACCCACCCAAGTAACCAGACTCTTTGTAAACACGATCAGTGTAAAACCATCATGCAGACGACAAAATATCCCTATAGAAACCACTGTGTACAAGTAAATATATTTCTCATAATATAAAAACTTGTAACATTGGCAATAGTATCATAGTACGCTGAGGAAAGTGCTGTGTTAAGTAGGGTGAAGATAAGAATATAAGATAAAAAGAATCTCAAAAATAGCACCCTGCTTTGCTACCAAATTAAGGATAACAAATCAGTTGCTAATTTAAACATATAAAAAACTACCTGACCAATCTCAACTTTGCGCAGAAATTTCACAATCATCAAAAATGACAATTTCCTCCAAAACAGACCTAATCCTCACATCCTTTAATGACAAAGAATTTTACACGTTCGCCGTAGTTACCATTGCCCCAGGCTGTGCTTTGTTTGTGCTTTCAGCCCGGCCGGCCAGCCGGGGTCATAGGGATTAGGGAATGGAAAGCACTAGGGGTAGTAGGAGGAGTAGGACCGTGGTTATACGAGAGGAAAGACAAGACGGGAATGTGATTTGTGATTTCTTTCGCGATTTAAACAAGAAGAAGAATGATGTAGGTCGGCAGCAGAGTAGGGATACCATCGTACGATAATTATCGTACATGTACGATTATTTTAGGTCCAGTACGATGTACGATACATACCTTAGGTATATACATATGTATGTGTTTAACTAAACAATTATACTGAAATATTTTGAAATAAGTCAATTATGTTACTCCTTGATAATTATTTTGAAAGTGTGTACGATAACTTTGGTTGATAAACGACAATTAAAAGCTCATGTACGATAATCCAGTCGAAATAATCTGGCAACCCTGGTCGGCAGCAGAGCCAGATTGTTTACGTTCGAATGTTATTGCAGGTAATCATCTGTGAAGTTCATTTAATCCGTGGCCGTAGCTTTCTATCATTTAATTTTGTTTTGATAAGCCATTACCAGGGTGATTTTGAAGTCACCGGCGATGTAGTGTTTTAACATCTACCACGGCAGATCTAGGTTTGTCTGTTATTTTAGCAGCAGCTTACTGTACTAACCAACGCCCTCCGTAGAAAGCCAGGGTCATTTATTTATCTATAGTAGGCTGCAACATCAGTTTTAAACGAATTATTTTATAGAAATTTGGGTGAATATATGATGCTTTAATTTCTAGCCAAATACATGAACCATATATTTTTCCTACTTCGTATCTTGTGTTCTATGCATTTCTGAACTTGATTATTGGGGCAAACCACCCGTTCATGAGTTTTTGGACCCCCTTATATAAAGACAACTATGGGGGGATCCCAGTGGGAAACCGGGGTTTTTACGGTTGGGAAATGTCGAAAGAGTGATTTACAGCAATAATAATGGTCAGAATTGCAAAATAAGCACAAGATAACCAGTTGGAAAAATATGTGGATCATGTAAGTGGCTGAACATAGGCCAAACATGATTATTTAACACATTTGAGATTTGTAAAATGGTACAGAAGCTAACAAACCCACCTAACCTAACCTAGTAGTTCCCAGGTCACGACCCCTAGCCCGGGGCAAGCCCCGGACCCCCTTCCCAGGTAACACCCCCTAGCTGGGGCCAAACCCCCTGACCCCCTTCCCAGGTCACAGCCCCTAGGCGGGGAAAGCCCCCGGACCCTCCTTCCAGGTCACAACCCCTAGCCGCGTCCAAGCCCCCGGACCCCCTTCCTAGGTCACAGCCCCTTGCTGGGGGCAAGCCCCCGGACCCCCCTTCCCAGGTCACAACCCCCTAGCCGGGGGCAAGCCCTCAGACCCCCTTCCCTGACAAACTAAAACGAAATCACAATTCACAAATAAATCCTCTCCTTAAGTTTGGGAGGTCGAAGGCTGAGGGTCTTCCGTTGACAAAGGAATAACTGTCACTGACCCTGTCGTAGACGTTGATGTAGGTGGGTAGGGGTACAGTTTGGCGGCTTGAAGCAGGAAATTATGTAAGTGCTCGGACCTCTTGTACTGGAAAAATAAGCACACTTTAGTTTGCTAATTATTGAAAAAACGAAACAACATTAGAATACATATTATGATAATTTTTACTTGGCGGATAAAGACATAACGAGATAGATATTGAATAAAATATTCTTTTTGAATTCTGCCATGGAGAACGTAACTCATGAATCCCGCCACAGCCTTTGGATGTTTTGAGTATGTGCACCTGTCTTGGGA
Organism: Palaemon carinicauda; assembly: GCF_036898095.1. Classification (NCBI taxonomy): domain Eukaryota; kingdom Metazoa; phylum Arthropoda; class Malacostraca; order Decapoda; family Palaemonidae; genus Palaemon; species Palaemon carinicauda. The sequence continues at coordinate 21,788,541 of NC_090757.1, forward strand.
TCCACAAAATTTTCTGAATGATTCACAGTGAGGTGCACATACCCCACAGTGGCAAGATCTTTGTATCCTTTCCATGAATCACTGTGGATTACGCTCCGCGCCTTGATACATTGTTGTATCAAAGGCACAAGGGTCTCGGCATTTCTTGGTTGGTCCACTAGAGGGACCACAAACTTTTTTTTGTTCTCCCGCTCCATGCCGCCAAACACCCACACACACCAGACAAAGGCCTACCTCTGTTATCTTTCGACCTCCCAAACTTGGATTCATCCACTTCGACAACAATGCCAGGCCCACCAATAGCCGGAAAGTTCAGGCAGTAATTTTCCGCAACTTCCGATCAATAAGACCTCCAGTTAACCGTAGTTTGCAATGTCCAGCCAAGGTTATAGGTGACATTGCCATGCGAAAAGGCCTTTTCAAGGAAATGATTCACGAACAGCAGTATTTCCCATGCTTGAACGTGAGCCTTTTCCAAGAGAGTGCCCTTAAATGCGGTTACGGAAAAAACCGCATGCACGACGCTTTCCCTTCTTAGCAACCTTGACTGATCGATTACAAGCTCACTGGTTAACTTGAGATCTAAAGACACACGCTGTTGGCAGGAAGGGCATTGAACGTCTGAAGGGATGACCATGGTTCTGTAGGAACTCAAATACCCGTTTATTAACTTTGAAAAAGAGGGAATATATATCTCCTACTCCCTCAGAGAACAACCTTGACATATGGAAGCCATGATGAAAATGAAGAGAAAAGGGGGTGGGGATAGGTGTTGTAAAAGAACATCTGGGAACTTATGAAGAACTACTTGTAAGCTGTTAATTGGTTTAAAAAAAACCACCTGACAGATACGTCAGTGTAAATGCACAGAAAGTTCCGCAATCCATGGAAAAAAACCCATGCGCAGTAAGTCCCCTTCAGTCTCTCAAATGTAAACAATGGACTTAGAGTAAAAAACATACTTCACATTTATATCGACTGATACATAAGTTATTATGCCCCAGCCCCCCATTAAACATATAGAGAAAAGCAACAAGCTAGCCAGCACTTGTCCATTTCTTATAGCGAATTTCATTTTCGCTAGCAATTAAACTATCATATAATAACCCTAGGATGATTTTGAAGTAACCAGCGATGTAGTGTTTAAACATCTACCATGGCAGATCTAGATTTGTCTGATATTTTAGCTTACTCTTCTAACCAACGCCCTCCGTAGATTAACTCTAGAAAGCCAGGGCCATTTATTTATCTGTAGTAGGCTCCAGCTATAGTTTGAAACGAATTATTTTATAGATATTTATGCATTCTTTTACAGCTAAATTCTTCTTGGTGTCAGAATCAATAAGTATTAATTTGCTGTAAACTGTATGGCAAAACTCATATGTTTCCTCTTGGGTCCTTTAAGATTTCGTAGATTTGTTTTGTTCCTATACTGTACTAATTGTCTGAGGTCCTGAAAATGTGTGATACTTTAATAATTTCCAGCCAAATACACAAACCATATATTTTTCTTATCGCTCTCTTGTGTTTCGTCGATTTCAAACCGTGAATTTTGGGGCAAACTACTCTCATGAGTTTTCTTATTCCCTTATTAAAACAATTTAATAGGTGATTCCAGTGAGAAACCAGGGTTTTTTTTGGGGGGGAAACACTATAGGGATGTATGCATGGTAACGGCCACCATTGTGTATGATGACGCCAGTGCATTGGGGTCGCAGGGGCCCGTTAACCCTTCCATTAGGTAAGTAGGTAAGAACACGGCGTGTAGGTTAGGTTAGAGAGGAAAGGTTAGGTTAGTTGGTGTCCATTTTTAATGCATGTTGGAGGAACTGGCCTCTTATAAACAAAGGTTCCACACTAAATGAGACATTTCCAATTATAATAATGTTCAGGAATGCATAATAGGCACAAGAAAATCAGTTGGAAAAATATATGGCTCATGTAGGCTAATGAAGCAGATGATGAATGGAGAAGTTCTGTATTGATATAAAAGCTCAAGGTAGAGACGACTGGGGAAATCTAACCGAGGCTCTTTGTGTCAATAGGCGTAGGAGATGATAATGATGATGATGAGGAATTACCTATAATTCATATCACATCCCTCATGTGGATTTTGTTCCGCTGTGGCTTGCTTCGCTTGCAAGTAAGCAATTTCACTGCTTCTCTGTTCTAGCAAGCGGTACATGGCTGAGATGCGCAAACCAACCCGGTGGGTTACTATTAAAGTATCAAAATTACCAGAGGTACATGGTTGAGCTGGGCAAGCAATCACGTGGGTAGTTATTACGGGGATATTTTTGACAACCAGAGGAACAACAATATTATTATTACAAACTAAACTAACCCTAGTATCTCAAGAGGTGGCTGGTGCCCAGACCAACTTACTACCTATAACTATACACTGAACGGAGAGTATTTTCAACATGATTAATTACTGAAATTACACTTAATTTCAAAATAGATTGTACGTCTATTTTGTTGACGTTTTCTTTTGACAGTAGTCACGCTAGAACTGAAGAGGACGGTGGAAAATAAAAAGACACTTTTAGAAAAATATCTGGGATTGTGTGCATAAATATTTGGAAGCTCTTAATTGGTTAAAAAAATCAGCTGATGAATACGACATTGCAAAAACATATACTGTAAAGCTCCCCAAAGTTATTTACTGTAAAACAAAGTATGCGCAATAACTGACCATCATTCTCCCAAAGGTAAACAAGGGGCTTAGACTCCAAAATATTTTTCACATTTTAATTGATCGGTATGTAAGGTATTACAGTGTTCCAGTTCTATTAATCTTGAAGAGAAAAATTTCAAAGTAGCCAGCACCCATCCATTTTTCAAGGCAAATTCAAGTTTCACTAGAACTTAATGTATCGTAATATCATCCTAAGGTCCATACAACATAAGTGCAATAGTAAAAGAAGGGTTAGTATGTATAATGTAGGGACAGACAAACCTATTATTTAGAGTAGGTAAGGTTAACTGTAGTTTGGATGTTTTTACTTAATTTTGAACTCTTGACGCAAATTCCTACCAATGCTCTGCAAGATAATAGAATAATATAGTTTTGTTCCGTAACTGGAATAGGGGTATTACTTTCGGCGTAGCTGGAATGACAAGCTATTAATTTTTAACGAAGGTTAACTACCCACACCGCTAGTTAGCGGGGGCCAGGGAGGGTAGCTTGCTACTGCTCCCCCTCACACACCTGTGATTGAGCTCACTTTGCTTTCGGTTCGGATGGTGAACGAACGTTGCTGTTCTTCATCCTCGCCGACAATTGGCAGCCATTAATGCTTTTTGTTTTCGCTTTTTTCTTAGACTGTGTGTGTGTGTGAAGTTGACTTCTGCGACCATGCGCACCTGCCCTGGACACTCCGACCGCCCCTGTGGAACATTTGTGTCGGTGGTCGAGACTGATCCTCACGCCCTTTGTCCTTCTTGCAGAGGTCAATGGTGTGATAGTGTCATCAAGTGTAGTGAGTGTAGGGAGTGGTCTTCATCCCAGTGGGAGAGGTTTTCGCGACGGCGGAAGAAGTCCAAGCGGGATATTTCTCCTTCGAAGGGAGGAAAACCCAAGGGGTCTTCTTCCGTCGCCCAAACCTCCTCCGAAGCTCCTACTGTACTCGCAAAAGAGACCGTCGAGTAGTAACGTAGACCAATTTATTTCTGACCAACCCTGGGTCTTAAGAGATGAGGTTGCTTCCCCCTAGCGAAGCAGCACCACCTCTCCCCCCGGGTGAGGCCTTGTCACTAACCTCCGTGTTTCAGATTTGGTCCTCCTTGGGACTCACAGGTTTGCTCTCCAAGGAAGCATTGCTTGAGTTCATCTGCATGGGTGCTTCTGTCAAGCAATCGTCGTTGCCGTCAGAGGTAGATCCCCTGACACTCGTCGACATTGTTGTGTCAGAGGTGTCTCATGCGACATCACCTATCTCCTCTGCCACTCCAAACTCTACTGTAGCTGCCGATTTAGTTTCCCCCGTTCCTGACCATCCTCCGAGGGGGAAACTAAGTTCATCATCGGTCTCTCCTGCTAGTGTTTCTCTCCCTCGGGCGAGTTCACTTACAGAGACTCCTCTTTGGAGGACTACTGATGGTCAGCTTGCTGATCCAACAACCCCCAAAGGACGCATCTGTCGGAAGGCTCTCCTTCCTCTTCGCCTTAGAGGCCTTCCTTTAACTGCGGTGAGGAGGCGCCTCTGGTTCAACGTCTTCAATGCAGTCCCCTACAGAGGAGCCTCTAGACCTTCAATCATCCATCACTGCACCTGCAATCAGTCTTGTGATTTCGGTCCTGGACTTCTCTGCAGATCGTTCCCGATCTCCTTCGGTGGATGGTCGTCCTTTTAAAGGACACGTCGACCATCTATCCAACAGACCTGCCGACCTTCCATCGCCGTTCCTGTATCTCCATCACTCCCGCCCTGCTTACCACACGTGTACGCATCCTGACCAGCGCTCACCAGCAGCTCGTCAATCACCAACGCTTCGGCGCAACATCCATCGTGCTCGCCCTCACAAAGGGCAGCAGCCTCACGCACTTGCGCGCCAACCTAATCTTCAGCACTCTCCTGCACGCCATGCGCACACCCGCCCACGATCACTTGCGCACCCTGCGCAAACACGCTCAGGGTTGCTCACGTGTACTTGCGCTCTCCTTCTCGCCGACGATCTCCTGCGTGCCAGCGCTCTCCTGCACCTATGCGCCCACGATCTCCTACGCGCCAGTGCCCACCTGCGCGCCAAATTTTCCTACGTGCCAGTTACCTGCGCCCCACATCACCTGCGCACCCCTGTGCTCTCCTGTGCGCAATCTTGCGCACCAACCAACCCTCAGCAAAAACCTGCGCACCATCACTCTCCTGTGCGCAAGTTTGTAGGTGAGGCGACAACCTTGTTGCCCTCACCTGCGCGCACACAGTGAGATGCGCACGCGCGCCCTCTCTCTCAAACAGACGCACGCCAACACACTCCTGCGCGCGCACTCGCCAACATCCTCCCGCACGCGAGCACCAATATTCTCCCTCGCGCGAGCGCCAATACTCTCCCACGCGCGAGCATGCTCACCAACAGGCACGTCATCCGGCAAGGTCGCCATCGCCTCATTCCCCTCCCCGCAAGTGCATACATTGCGCATTGTGGGAGAAGGGAAACATTTTCATGCAGAGGGGTTCAGGATCCCGAAGCTACATTCTAAGATGAACCCACCTATTCCAGTAACTCCTCCCAGGGAACCTTCGGTCCCTTTCCCTTCAGGGGGTCTGTCTGACAGTGCGCCCTGGTTCAATGCCTTGATCAGAGCCGTACCCAGGCTTTCAAGCCTGTCCTGTCTGATCGCTCATCAGAGGAACGTATAGCTCTAGATCTAGGGCATGGAACCATGGCTTCCTCTAACCCTTTGAAGAGGAAAAGAGAGAGTTTTGGACACTGTCACTTCCCCGAGGGTGAAACTGACTCCATGCAGACCATCGAGGCAAGTTCCTCCTGTTCTTCAGACAAACTCTCCATCCTTTTCGGACGAAGATCTCCCGTCACCTAGGGAACCACCCGAAGAGAGACTTTCACCCATCGCACCAATGGAGGAAATCTCTCTTCACACCGAGAGTTCCTCGCAGTCTGAGAACAGAAGGGACATGCCACACACATCAATGTTGGAGTCTTACCTCCTTCCCCGGAAGAATTCCAAAGACTCCAAGACCATGCCAAAGTCCTCCACTAGCGCGAGAATTAAGCTAGCCAGCCATTCTGGGAATGTCCGTGATTCTCCCCGAGAAGAGCCTTTAGGGACAGAAGGAGACTTCGCTGCAAGTCCTAATGAGGGTTCTCAATGGGTTTTCCGACCCAGAAATCCCTTCTCGAGAGGGCAAATACACGGTCCTGAACCCCGTCTTTGGTACTCAAAAACCCTCTAAGACTAGTGCAGCCCTGCCCTGGTCTCAAGGGGTGAAGAGTACCAAGGACAAGATCGCCCAGCAGCTCTCCGAGATGTCGTCCTCCAACCGTTCCGGTACCATGAACAAGCTCCTCATACCTCTTCGTGTACAGCAGAGGGGGTACTTCGATATCCTGGAGGAGCCTTGTTTAGCTCTTCCTCTTCACCACTCGCTGGAAGAGCTATCCAGGGGAGTCCCTCTTGAGAGAGACTCCAACCGGCAGGTCTCGTTCTTGGCAACCGAGATCCTTAACCAGGAGAACGTCACGAAGTATGCTATGCAAGCTACTTTGTAGCTTGATATCTGGTTAGGGACCTTGGGTATCCTGATACGAACCGAGGAGTTCTCCAAGGAACATACCAGGAAAGTTATGGAAACCTTCCTCCTCTCAGGTACTTGCACGATCGAGTTTCTTGCCCACCAAGTCTCGAACTTGTGGGCAAATACCATCTTGAAACGTCGAGATGCAGTAGCTGAGAGGTTCCACCAGAAGGTCCCTAGTGTTGAGATCAATAGGCTCAGACATTCTTCCATAGAGGTGTCTCATCTGTTAGAGCCAAAGGATGTGGAACATGCTGCTGAGAGGTGGAGGAAGTCTCGTCAAGACTCCTTCCTCCATAGGGCTTTAACATCAAAGCCCTATAAACCTCCAGCACTACAGCATTCCCATCCAACCAAGACCACAACGACGAAACAAAAACTGCAGCGAAGACAACGGTGTCTTAGCTCTTTCTTGTCAAAGACGGGAAAGGCAAAAGGTCCCCCAGGGGAGGGAAAAATCCTAGAGGGAGCAGCCGAGGCCGCAAATGCTAGGATAGGCAGTTCCCCTGCATTTCCACCGTGGGGGGATGCCTGCAAAGTTGCGCAAATAGGTGGAAGCAAATCGAGGCCGATTCCTGGACAATCTCCGTGATCAGTTTAGGATATCGCATCCCGTTCATAACATCTCTACCTCCCCTGACCAGGAATCCTGTGTCATTGAACTCCCTTGCCATTGGGATCGGCAAGGGGGCAAACCCTTCAGGCAGAAGTCCTGACCCTGTTGAAGAAGGGTGCTCTTCAAGAGGTCCTCGAGGGATCCCCAGGCTTCTTCAGTTAACTCTTTCTTGTAAAGAATGCGTCTGGAGGCTGGAGACCAGTCATCGACCTCTCAGCTCTGGACAAGTTTTTCAAACAAACTCCATTCTGCATGGAAATGGCAGACATGGTCAGACTAGCAGTAAGACCGCAAGACTTCATTTGTACACTGGACCTAAAGGCCGCGTACTTCCAGATCCAAATCCATCCGTCTTCAAGGAAGTACTTAAGATTCAGCCTAGCCAATAGAATATATCAGTTCAAGGTGCTGTGCTTCAGTCTTTCCACAGCACCAAAAGTCTTCACCAGAGTGTTTACCCTAGTGTCATCTTGGAGACCAATCATCGACCTCTCAGCTCTGAACAAGTTTTTCAAACAAACTCCGTTCTGCATGGAGACGGCAGACATGGTCAGACTAGCAGTAAGACCGCAAGACTTCATTTGTACACTGGACCTAAAGGTCGCGTACTTCCAGATCCAAATCCATCCGTCTTCAAGGAAGTACTTAAGATTCAGCCTAGCCAATAGAATATACCAGTTCAAGGTACTGTGCTTCGGTCTTTCCACAGCACCAAAAGTCTTCACCAGAGTGTTTACCCTAGTGTCATCTTGGGCACACACGATTGGTGTCCTCCTCCGTTATCTGGATGACCGGCTAATCCTAGCAGACTCGGTGTCAACCCTTCTTCAACACCGAGACAAACTTCCAAGGCTTTGCCAGGATCTGGGGATCATGGTAAATCTTGAGAAGTCCTCTCTGCTTCCCACTCAAAGACTGGTATACTTAGGCATGATTGTAGACACCATTCTCCACAAAGCCTTCCCATCAGACAACAGGATAACAAGGGTGAGAAAGGTTGCTAGACCTTTTCTCAGACGAGAAGAACTTCCAGCCCAATCGTGGCTATGTCTCCTTAGTCACCTTTCATCGCTGGCCCGTCTAGTTCCCAATGGTCGCCTCAGGATGAGATCCCTCCAGTGGCGACTCAAGTCCCGGTGGAATCAAGCAAACGACTCCCCTGACATCCAGATCCCTATGAGACCTGTGGAACTGACAGACTTCCAGTGGTGGGTGACAGATGAGAATCTACGAAAGGGAGTGGACCTTCTCGTCCTCCCCCCTGATTTGATGTTGTTTTCAGACGCTTCAAAGAAAAAGGGGGGGGGCATGTGCTGCACCACACGACCTCAGGCCTCTTGTCAGAGTCAGAAAAGTACCTCCACATAAATCTCCCAGAGATGAAGGCCATCTTTCTGGCCATTCAACAGTTCCAACAATTCCTGGCAAGTCACTCTGTGGTGGTGATTAGCGACAACACCACAGTAGTGACCTACATCAACAAACGAGGAGGTACTTTTTCGCAGCAACTATCCCATATAGCAGTAGTGATACTGAGATGGGCCGAAATCCACTCGATACCCCTATCGGCACGCTTCATTCCAGGCAAAAGGAATGTGCTCACCGACAACTTGAGCAGAGCATCTCAGATAGTGAGTACCGAGTGGTCTTTGGATCATCTAGTAGCCAACAAAGTCCTGACTTTGTGGGGTTCTCTGACTGTGGACCTCTTCGCAACGGCCCTGAACTTACGGCTCCCGCTGTACTGTTCCCCAGTCCCAGACCCCAAGGCTGTCTGGCAAGATGCTTTCCAACAACGGTGGAACAACATCGATGTTTACACCTTTCCCCCGTTCTGTCTGATGAGGAGGGTACTCAACAAGACCAGAACATCGGTCAATCTTTCAATGACCCTCATAGCTCCGCTATGTCATCATGCAGAATGGTTCCCGGACCTTCTGCAACTCCTAACGGAGCCTCCAAGAGAACTCCCTCCACGACACAATCTACTCAAACAACCACATGCCAACATCTTCCACAAAGCCGTATCTTCGCTACGACTTCACGCCTGGAGACTATCCAGCATCTCCTCTGTGAGAGAGGATTTTCACAACAAGTTGCAATTAGTATGTCTGGACACCTACGAAAATCATCAGCAGCAGTCTACCAGGCAAAGCAGAAAGTCTTCTGTGGTTGGTTTCGTGGAAGGGGGTATCTCTCGACTCGATGCCACTATTCCAGCAATAGCGGAGTTCCTCGTGTATTTGCATGAAGAAATGCACCTATCAGTCTCGGCAGTGAAAGGTTATCGCTAAGCCTTAAGCCTAGCCTTCAGATTGAAAGGAATGGACATTTCTTCGTCGCTAGAACTTTCTCTACTCATAAGGAGTTATGAACTTACCTGCCCCCAGTCAGAAGTGAGACCTCCCCCATGGAACGTGATTCGAGTTCTCAGGTCTCTTAAGAGGCCTCCTTATGAACCATTACGCCAGGCAACAGATCGCCACCTGACTTGGAAGACGGTGTTCCGGCTAGCTTTGGCCTAGACCTAGCGAGTCAGCGAACTTCATGGTCTCTCATACGACATTGCCCATTCAAGGGGATGGGGAGAGGTAACGTTCAGCTTCATCCCCTAGTTTATTGCTAATACTCAAAACCCGGGAGTAACGGATCCTCGATTCGACTCCTGGATTTCTAGTCTCCGTATTGTAACAGACGACCCATACCATCTCTTACTATGGCCAGTAAGGAGTTTGAGGTTGTACCTCAAGAGAACAGCCGCAGCCCTTCCTCGTGTGCCTGCACTTTTCGTCAGCACAGGAAGGACCACGAGGAGGGTCACCAAGAACACCATCTCAGCATGGATTTGCAGGTTCATTGCCTTTAAAAGAAATCACTCAGTGACGCAGGTTCTTCAAGCTAGGGTGTGGGAACGTCAAAACACGTTCACATCCCACTACCTGCAAGACGTGACCCACAGGAGACTCGATACGTTTTCTATTGGTCCTGTGGTGGCTGCACAACAACTGGTTTAAAACCTCAAGCTCCTTATTGGACAAGTAGCAGAGGGTTGAGGGCATTGTTACCCGGATTTAGTCTGCATGAATGAAAAGGTTTGACTGGCCCTTATTCTTTTCTTCATTCTAGCTGACCTCAAACCATTGCAGGTAAACCATGCTCCCTTGTGTACCTAGTATTAAGATTAATACTGTTGCGCCCCCATACCCTGACGAGGTGGTATTGGGAAAGTCCTAGTGCACAGTTTTTCCATCTAAAGAACTTCGGAATAACTTTCTAGGACGAGTCACATTTCTACATACCTTCACACGGAATAACTTTCTAGGACGAGTCACATTTCTACATACCTTCACACACAGCTTGTGTAGGCACAGGGACTTCTTATTCCTTGAGTGCTAACACACCCAGATAAGGAGCCCCCGGGTAAAGCCAAAAAGCCAGATTGACTGGGACATCCACCCTTCCTAATGGGTGAGTCACCCCTATTAAATAGCGTAGTTTGTATTCTAGTTACGGAACAAATGACAAGTTCGTAGATAATTTGTATTTTTCCTAACTACCTTAGCTATTTAACCAAACTTGCCCGTCAGCCCTATCCCCCTTGAAGTCCTACCTCTAAGCAAAGTGAGCTCAATCACAGGTATGTGAGGGGGAGCAGTAGCAAGCTACACTCCCTACCCTCCGCTGACTAGCGGTGTGGGTAGTTAACCCTCATTGTAAATTAACGGCTCGTCCTTTCAGCTACGCCGAAAGTAATACTGTACCCCTATTAAATAGCTAAGTTTGCATAGTTAGGAAAAATACAAATTATCTACAAATTTGTCATATTTTTGTACTGTACTAGTGAAACATACTTTGCAAAACTATGTTATTGAAAAAAGAAAATACTACAGTACAGTACTGTACTATATATATCAGTGTACTGTAACTTTTATATTACTTAAACACAGTAACTGGCTACTAATTTATTTAACACTAACCAAAGACTGGAAGTGCGGTTAACAACACTAAATAGTTTAACATGAAACTATATACAATATTGTATATTGAAGCGTCACTCATTGTCTTTACAGTCATACTGTACCTCTCTTCACGAAAGAATCTGCTTACGAAATTTTCACGCTGCGAAACGAAATGCGAAGATTTATATGACTCGCATTGCAAAAAAATGATTCATGGTGATAAGAGAGATTTGCCAGAGATTAGAATAGTTACCCATTAAAAATATGGAGAAAACGGGTTCTTTGCACAATAGAAAATGAATCTCTCCATAGTAGGGGTTAACTATGATAGTACAGTACATATGGTACCGTATATTTTGTAATTGTACAGTATTGTATTGTTTTCCATTTATTATTGCATTATATTCTAATAGCTACTTAATTTACAGGTATTAACAGTTAGTTTAGGTAAATTGAATGGTTCAAATGTATTTGACTGTACAATATTTCATTGTGGTTATACTGTAGCATTATTGTAAACTTTAATGTGGTTTTTTTTTTTGTAGGGTTTGGAATGAAATAGGTAATTTACAGTACATGTAAAAGGTGACTCAAAACACGACATTTTCACAAAATGGAAGCCACTCCCAAATGAATTAATTTTGTGTTGTGAGGCATTACTGTATTTGGATTTTACTTGTACTGTACAGTATAATGTGTTTTTAAATATTAAACTTAGCCGGTGAATATATAATAGCTGCAACTCTGCGGCTCGACAGACAACATACTCAAAAAACTCGCGAGCGATCGCTATGCAGGTTGCGGGTGTGCCCACCAGCGCCAACTGTCGGCCAGATACCACTCTCGGATGTAAACAAAACCTTCAATTCTTCTCTGTCGACGTTGACGACAAGACGTACTTATACTCGCTGTAGAACCTGGAGTTTTCCCATCATCTTTGGTGAAGTACTTTATTTTGGTTTGAGCTTTCGCAGTACAGGTGTTTTTCCTCAACATAAACTCTTGAACTCTTTATTGAATCGGATTATTTGTTGATGACTTGGATTGTTTTTGGAATTTTCTTTGACTAATTCAAAATGGCTGACCCTTCTCAAGTACCTAGGTTTCGAAAGTGTAATGCTAGGGACTGTAATAGGCGTCTTCCAAAGGCTTCTCTCGACCCTCATACTGTTTGTTCCAATTGTCGGGGTAAAACCTGTCAATTGGGAGATCGGTGTGAGGAATGCGTGGGCCTTTCGGAATTCGATTTTATCGAATATGATAAGTACACACGCAGACTAGAGAGAGATAGGGTAAGGAGAAGTTCTTCTAGGTCCGTAGATTTTTCCTCTCCACATGCCCCTGAACCTAATCCTTCCCCTGTAGTGGTTGTTCCTAACCCCCCTTCTAGCACTCAGGAACCGTCGATGCAAGAATGTTACGTGCTATCCATGCCTTGGGGGAGAAGGTTGAAGCGTTAGCAAGTGACCGTAATCAACTCATGGCTGACGTGAAGGAACTTAAGTGCCACAGTGCCACGGCGGAAAGTGGGAAAGTGATTAGTGCGCAAAGTGTTGTGAACAGTGTTGCGACCGAGGGTTCGTCTGTTCGTGCCTGTCGTTCACCTAGTCTGGGACCTCTTGCAAGCTCCCAAGCCCAGGGGAGAAGCAATGTCGTACGACTTATGGGTTCGAGAGGCCTTGATCAGCGAACAGACGTTCCCTCTATGGTATCAGGCGTATCTCGTCAAGATCGCCCCTACCATAAGACGAGAGAGCCCATTTTTACCTCGTCGTCCGAAGGCGTTTCACGCAAGAAACCATGGAGCAAGGTTTCTAGGCCTTTGAAACGCAAGTCGGTCCCTTCAGGACAGGTCCAACGTCCCGGATGTAGTCATTGGGACAGTTCGGACCCGTTGCTGTCATCGGATGACTGCTCGCCGCCTAAGCAAGGCAAAGTTGTGCCGTCTCAGACGCTAACCCCGGCTGTTACCGCACCCGTTACCGTAGACCCTAAATGGGTTTTACTGCAGGACATGCAGTCTAAGCTTGCGTCCCTTATGGCAGATTACAACGCAGAGAAGGTTTCCGTTGAACCTAGCCGTTTATCTCATGGAGATCCTGGCCGTCAGCCACCCAAGCGTTCTGTTGTGCGTCCTGTTGACGTTGGTGTTGCCAGTTCACGTCAACCAGTTGGGGTTGTACCACACCCGATGCGGTCTCGTGTGGACTTTCAACCTAATGTGGACGTTAAGCAACTCACTGATGCGGCTGGTGACGTTCAGGACGTTCGCCAACCATCAGAGTTGACTTGTTTTGACGCGGTGCGTCAACCTCCGCAACCTAGAGTTGTTTTGACTGCACAACCCAGGCGGTCTAAGCAGTCTCGGGTGGACGCTGTGCGTCCTCACGCTCCTGTTGTTGTTGTTGACAGTTCCCAGACTGTTCAGCAGTTTCAGGACGCTGCGTCCTGCTCCGTCACGTATGCACCAGTGCGGGCGGACGCTGCGTGTCAAGCATTGCCTACCCCTGTGCTTGTTTCTCATCAGTTATCAGATGAGGAACTTTCGGATGAGGACGTTGCTGACCCTCAGCCTGGGGATCATCCTTCAGATATTGATGAGCCTAGAGCAGTTCCGCCATCTATGGAATTTAAGAAAGTCATGCTCATCTTTAAAGAGTTGTTCCCTGAACACTTTGTCTCTGTGGCTCCTCGTTCGCCGCCGTCTGAGTTTGTTTTAGGCGTTCCTGCTGCCATGCCAGCCTTTACAAAACTCGTTCTCTCTCTCTCATCCAAGAGAGCTTTACGGCTGTTAGGCGATTGGTTAGAAACCAAGAGGAGTTTAGGGAAGACTTCCTTTGCCTTTCCACCAACTAAACTCTCATCTAGATCGAGCGTCTGGTATGCCACGGGAGAAGTTCTCGGCTTGGGAGTTCCTGCCTCTGCCCAGGGCGACTTCTCAAGTCTTGTAGACTCTCCCCGCCGCCTAGCCATGAGACGCTCGAAGATTAGTTGGTCATCCTCAGACCTGGACCATCTACTTAAGGGCATCTTAGGGCTTTTGAAGTTTTTAACTTCCTTGACTGGTGTTTGGGAGCCCTGAGTAGGAAAATCTCATCAGCCGATAGAGATGTTTCCTTACTCATCATGTCCTGCATGGATAAGGCCATCCGCGATGGATCCAACGAGCTCTCCGCCTCGTTTTAGGAGTCCTAAAGAAACGAGAGTCTCTGTGCTCTTTTCTGTCAGCAGGAGTGACGCCCTGTCAACGATCTGAGCTACTCTTTGCCCCTTTATCTAAGTTCTTGTTTCCTGAACTTTTGGTTAAAGAAATTTCGTTGTCCCTTGTGCAGAAGGACATCCATGACCTGGTTGCGTCCTCGACTCGCAAAGGGACACCTTCGTCTGCCTTGTCTGCTAGACCTAGGATAGACACGCCAGCGTCCAGGTTTATTCCGCCCTTTCGTGGCAGAGCCTCCAGCAGGGGTAGTACTCGTGCCGAAGGAAAGAGAGGAAAGAGGAAAGGAACCAAGTCCTCGCGAGGCAGAGTCTGACTGCCCGCAGCTTCAGACAGCAGTAGGTGCCAGACTCAAGAACTTCTGGCAAGCCTGGGAGAAGAGATGCGCAGTTCAACAGTCTGTGAGGTTGCTCAGAGAGGGGTACAAAATCCCATTTGTACGCAAACCTCCTCTAGCGACGTCCCCCATCGATCTCTCTCCCAGGTACCGAGAGGAAGCAAAGAGACAAGCCCTGAAACTAGAAGTGTCTCTTTTGCTAGAGAAGGGAGCGATGGTCAAAGTCTCGGACCTTCAATCACCGGGGTTTTACAACCGTCTCTTCCTAGTACCAAAGAAGACAGGAGGTTGGAGACCGGTGCTAGACGTCAGTGCTCTGAATGTCTTTGTCACAAAGACAAAATTCACCATGGAGACCACGAAGTCGGTTTTAGCAGCGGTCAGAAAGGGAGACTGGATGGTCTCTCTAGACCTAAGGGACGCTTACTTCCATATCCCCATTCACTCAGATTCCCAACCTTTTCTGAGATTTGTGTTCGACAATGTGGTGTACCAGTTTCGGGCCCTGTGCTTTGGCCTAAGTCCTGCTCCTCTCGTGTTTACGAGGCTTATGAGGAATGTGGCAAAATTCCTTCATTTATCGGGTATCCGAGCCTCCCTTTATTTGGACGATTGGCTTCTCAGAGCCTCGTCCAGTCATCGCTGTCTGAAGGATCTCAATTGGACTTTAGATCTGACCAAGGAATTGGGACTTCTGGTCAACTTGGAAAAGTCCCAGCTAATCCCATCCCAAACTATTCTGTATTTAGGGATGGAGATTCGCAGTCCAGTTTTTCGGGCTTTTCCGTCGGCCCCCAGAATAGATCAAGCCCTGCTCGTAATCCAAAAGATGTTGAAGAGAGAACGTTGCTCAGTCAGGAATTGGATGAGTCTGATAGGAACTCTATCATCCCTGGAGCAGTTTGTCTCGCTAGGAAGGCTACACCTCCGACCTCTACAATTCCATCTAGCTTTTTACTGGAAAAAGGACAAGACGCTAGAGGCGGTCTCGATCCCGATTTCCGAAAAAGTAAAGACTTGTCTGAATTGGTGGAAAGACAATATCAGTCTACGAGAGGGACTTCCCCTAGCAGTTCAGAAACCAAACCACGTCCTCTTCTCAGACGCATCGGATTTGGGTTGGGGTGCGACACTGGACGGTCGGGAATGCTCAGGTCTGTGGACCTCAAGTCAGAGGAGCATGCATATCAACGGCAAGGAGCTTTTGGCAGTTCACCTGGCCTTGATAAGCTTCGAAAGTCTCCTTCTAGACAAAGTGGTGGAGGTCAACTCGGACAACACCACAGCCTTGGCGTACATTTCCAAGCAAGGAGGTACCCACTCTCTGACACTGTACGAGATCGCAAGGGACCTGCTCATCTGGTCAAGAGATCGAGGCATATCCCTAGTGACGAGGTTTATCCAGGGCGACTTTGAACGTCTTAGCAGACTGTCTCAGTCGGAAAGGTCAGGTAATTCCAACCGAATGGACCCTCCACAAGGATGTGTGCAAGAGGCTTTGGGCGACTTGGGGTCAACCCACCATAGACCTATTTGCAACCTCGATGACCAAGAGGCTTCCAATCTATTGCTCTCCAGTCCCAGACCCAGCAGCAATACATATACTGACAGTGAACCCTCGCTACTTCGCGGTTCGACAATCGCGGATTCACCACTTCGCGGGGTTTTTCCATAACCCATATATATATACATATCGCGGATTTTCCGGAAATTTCGAAAATACCGCAATATCTGAAGACCCCAAATACGATATTTCGTTACCTGTAATTCCATTAATACTGTAATTAGTAATATCTGCTCTTACTGATTGTTCATTGCATTACATATGACATATAATTAAGCACAGAAAGAAATAAAACACGAAAAGAGAATGTGATCATACGATAATTCAGTACTGTATACAGTACGTAGTAAAATTAAATCGAACATGAAACGCAAATCAGATGCAGTCATACCATATTAGAATGGTGTGTACTGTAATGGATTTGCTTCTTTTCCATGAATCTTTTGTATGTATACGTACGTAGTACTGCATCCAATAATATTCTTTGTTGCAAAAATCACATTTCGAATAAGCGTACGAGAGAGAGAGAGAGAGAGAGAGAGAGAGAGAGGCGTAAAATAGCTTACGTAAAGCTGTATTATTATTATTGTTATTATTATTATTATTGTTGTTGTTGTTAATAAAATTATTATTGTTATTATTATTATCATTATTATTATTATTATTACTGTACAGTATTATTATCATTATTTATTATTATTACGGTATTGTACTTAATCTACATACGTTCAGTATGCGCGGGGCATCTTCTATGAGTAGGTAACCAACGCATCATAGTACTGTAAGACGGGTTGTGATTGGTTCAAGCGCTGATAGATGACGAATCAGAACTCAAGTTTTGTAATCTAGCCTCTGATTGGTGTTTTGACCGCTTCTCCAACCCGCAGCATCTCTTTCCGCGGTCACTTTGTCTCCCGCTGTATCGCTGTGTTGACGTTGTTAATTGTGAACTTTAATCTGTGCTGTGCGTGACTGTTTTAAGTTGAACTTTTTGTTGAACTTTCTGTTAAACCCTACTATACAATGCCTCCCAAGCCTTCTGCTTCTACTAAGGCTGGTAGTGAGCCTAAACAGCACCGAAAGATGATGACGATTGCTGAGAAGGTGACGCTTCTCGATACTATGTTAAAAGACAGTAGAAGTTACGCGGCCGCAGACCTCGAAGACCTGACGAAATCGGGCAGTGAAGACAGTGAAACACAGGAAGAGATCCAAGAAAATGTCGAAGAAACGGTCTTAACATTAGAACGTCTTGCCAAGCTCTGCAAGCTTGCGAATGAGGTGAAAGAAATGTCGCAAGAGTGGGACGAGGATATGGTTCGTTCTGTACAATTCTGCACCAAGATCGATGAACACATGGCTCCCTACAGGATGCTCTTGCGAAAAAAGAAGCAGCGGCAGCAACTTCCGATCACAATGCCCTCAGAAGAAATTGAAGAAGTGTCTCAGGAAGAAGTTGAAGAGGTGTCCCAGGAAAAGACACCTCCGTCTGAAGAGACGTAAAATACTATTATTGGCTGCACAGTAGAAGACATCATCAGCTTCATCATCATCATTTCTACTGTGCAGCAAATTCATCGCCATCATCATTCAAGTTTTTCTTGAACTTCTTTCGTGGTGAGTACAGTAACAATCTTTATTTTTTACTTAAACATTTTAATATTTGTGCCTGTTTTATAGTTTAGTACTGTATGCATTAAGTTAAAGGGAAGGTTTTAAAAGCCTATCATATTTTTTTTGTTTAAAATTTACATTTACGTACGTAAAACAATCTCTCTCTCTCTCTCTCTCTCTCTACCTCTCTCTCTCTCTCTCTCTCTCTCTCTCTCTCTCTCTCTCTCTCTCTCTCTCTCTCTCTCTCTCTCTCTCTCTCTCTCTCTCTCTCTCTCTCGTAAATTGTTTTCCTGCTTTGCTACGTACAGTATGTACTGTATGATTTTATATAGATACGGTAAATAATATTTGTAATAACATATTTTCTAAAAGCTTTTACTGTAAATATCATTATTTATCACTTTCATCATGCGCGTTAAATGCCTTCTTTGTTCTGAGCGTGGTTGTTTACTGAGCGTACTTTATGACGCCGTCGTTTCAGGCGGCGTCATAAAGAAAAACATTTCATTTGGAAGTCCTAAGGAAAATTAAGTAAAACATTGGTAATAACAAAATCAACATACTGTATACATCAATATAATCGATGCAAAAACTAACCTATACATATATGTGTACAGTACACTAAATGAGTTTGTTTCTTCATTATGATCAGAGATAAACGTAAACAAAACATTGGTTGCCATTTTTTATCGTGCTTTTTAGGTGTTTAGGAAATGCATGATATAAAATCGCCTTTAATATTTGTGCCTGTTTTAGTTTAGGGTACTGTAGTACATGCATTAAGTGTTCTGTACATTAAAGGGTAGTTTGTTAACAGTACTACGTACAAGGGAAGGTTTTAAAAGTCTGAATATACATGTTAAATAAATAGGTAAATATGATGTCACTACTTCGCGGATTTTCACCTATCGCGCCCGCGTCTGGAACCTATCTACCGCGATAAACGAGGGTTCACTGATGCCTTTCTCCTAGACTGGTCTCACCTAGACCTTTACGCATTCCCACCATTCAAGATTGTCAACAAGGTACTGCAGAAGTTCGCCTCTCACGAAGGGACAAGGTTGACGTTAGTTGCTCCCCTCTGGCCCGCGAGAGAATGGTTCACCGAGGTACTTCGATGGCTGGTAGACTTCCCAAGAAGTCTTCCTCTAAGAGTAGACCTATTACGTCAGCCACACGTAAAGAAGGTACACCAAAGCCTCCACGCTCTTCGTCTGACTGCCTTCAGACTATCGAAAGACTCTCGAGAGCTAGAGGCTTTTCGAAGGAGGCAGCCAGTGCGATTGCAAGAGTGAGGGGAGCTTCTACCATTAGAGTTTACCAATCGAAGTGGGAAATCTTCCGAGACTGGTGCAAGTCAGTATCTGTATCCTCGTCCAGTACCTCTGTAGCCCAAATCGCGGATTTTCTCTTATACCTGAGAAAAGGACGATCCCTTTCAGCTCCCACGATCAAGGGCTACAGGAGCATGTTGGCTTCGGTCTTCCGGCATAGAAGGTTAGATCTTTCCAACAATAAAGATCTACAAGATCTCCTTAAGTCTTTTGAGACCTCTAAGGAACGTCGTTTGGCTACACCTGGATGGAATTTAGACGTGGTCCTAAGATTCCTCATGTCAGACAGGTTCGAGCCTTTACATTCAGCCTCCCTGAAGGATCTCACTCTTAAGACTCTTTTCCTGGTGTGCTTGGCCTCAGCTAAAAGAGTCAGTGAGCTTCATGCCTTCAGCAAGAATATCGGTTTTTCGACAGAAAAAGCCTCTTGTTCCCTTCAACTTGGTTTCCTAGCCAAGAATGAACTGCCTTCTCGTCCTTGGCCTAAATCTTTTGATATTCCTAGTTTATCAAAGATCGTGGGCAACGAGTTAGAGAGAGCATTATGCCCCGTTAGAGTTCTTAAGTTCTATTTAGCTCGTACTAAGCCTTTAAGAGGTAAATCTGAAGCGTTATGGTGTTCGGTTAAGAAACCATCCTTACCTATGTCAAAGAATGCTTTGTCATATTTTATCAGATTGTTAATACGAGAAGCTCATTCACACTTGAGTAAGGAAGACCGATCTTTGCTTAAGGTTAAGACGCACGAGATTAGAGCTATAGCAACTTCCGTGGCCTTTAAGCAAAATAGATCTCTGCAAAGTATCATGGACGCGACCTTTTGGAGAAGCAAGTCAGTGTTCGCGTCATTTTACTTGAAAGATGTCCAGACTCTTTACGAGGACTGCTACACACTGGGTCCATTCGTAGCAGCGAGTGCAGTAGTGGGTGAGGGCTCAACCACTACACTTCCCTAATTCCATATCCTTTTAATCTGTCTCTTGAAATGTTTTTAATATTGTTTTTTGGGTTGTACGGAAGGCTAAGAAGCCTTTCGCATCCTGGTTGATTTGGCGGGTGGTCAAAGTCATTTCTTGAGAGCGCCCAGATTAGGGGTTTGATGAGGTCCTGTTGTATGGGTTGCAGCCCTTGATACTTCAGCTCCTGGGAGTCTGTCAGCATCCTAAGAGGATCGCTGGGCTCCGTGAGGAAGACAGACTTAAAAGGCAGAGTAATCGTCTAAGTCGACTTCCTTACCAGGTACCTATTTATTTTGGTTTTGTTATATTGATAACTGTCAAAATGAAAAAACACTTAGCTTGTACGCTGTAAACATATTAACTCTGGTCTCTACCCACCTCCTTGGGTGTGAATCAGCTATTATATATTCACCGGCTAAGTTTAATATTTAAAAATGATATTTTAATTATAAAATAAATTTTTGAATATACTTACCCGGTGAATATATAAATTAAATGACCCTCCCTTCCTCCCCAATAGAGACGCAGCGGGACGAGAAGAATTGAAGGTTTTGTTTACATCCGAGAGTGGTATCTGGCCGACAGTTGGCGCTGGTGGGAACACCCGCAACCTGCATAGCGATCGCTCGCGAGTTTTTTGAGTATGTTGTCTGTCGAGCCGCAGAGTTGCAGCTATTATATATTCACCGGGTAAGTATATTCAAAAATTTATCTTATAATTAAAATATCATTTTTTTAATTTAATTTAGTACCTTTATGAAGCTAATGTTGACATATTAAAATAAGTTCAGTCTTTGTATGCCTAAGTCAATTTTTAAATATTAAACTTAGCCGGTGAATATATAAATAGCTGACGTCTCCGTCGGTCGACAGATTCCAAAAACTTGCGAGCGATCGCCATGAAGGATGCCGGGTGTGCCCACCAGCGCCGACTATCGGCCAGATACCGCATATACTTCTCAACCAAACCAATTTTTCTCTGTCGGTGTTAAAGACAACACTGATTCCGCTCGCGCTTGACCTCGAGTTTTCTACCGATTGGTGAAGTACTTGGTTTTGGTCTTATTGCTTTTGCGTGTTGGAGGTTTTGGTCTTATTGCTTTTGCCGTGTTGGATTATTCTATACTATCTTCAAAAGAAATGCTTTTGAAAGGAGAGGAAAAGTTTTTGCCCTTGCTTTTTTAATCTCGCTCTGGTTTTTCCATAGAGAAAAGATGGCCGACCCTTCCCTCAGTGTACGGAAGTGTGTTAAAGGCTTTTAGTAATTATTTTATCACTTTATAAATTATTGTTGATATTTATAGATTTACCTCTATATATTTTATATCTCACCCGCCTTTATTAGGCCTCTTCGATTAGCTTTCCATTTGTACTAAACATCGAAATAAATTTTAGGTTTTTGTTTATATGCGGCCTTTACCTATTCTTTGTAGGCGGTCCTAACTTGGAAAACGAAGTTAAACAACGTTGAGCCCATTCAACTTTTATTTTTGTTTAGATTAAAACAGTTGCTCTGTAAGAGTGATGAGATTAATATTTTTAGAAAATATATTAAGAAATTTATTCTTTGAATAGTCTTCGTGCTGTTTTTCAAAGATGAACTAACGTTTGGTTTATTTATGCTACGCAGTTTGCGCTCTATCGTTACGATAGAGAAAGAGAGAATCACAGTTTCACTTTGCAGAAAGAGTAAATCGATTTTGACGTTTTGTTCATTCTTCTTTCAAACTGAAGTTTTTTTAGATACTAATTTAAAGGAACATGTTAATTTTCAATTTCTGAGTCCTTTCAGTTTTTTCCTTTAGTCAAATAACCTGTTATTGACGAAGGGTGAGTGGGCCATTCTCTTGTGAGTGTCAAGAGAGAGGGAGAGAGAGAGAGAGAAAGAGAGAACGATCCGATCTTTATTCTCGTCCCAAGTCTCTGTACAAGGAGTTTGGGAGCGAGTAACGTTGTTCTCGCTTCAGTTTTTTACTCTCGTCCCAAGTCTCTGTACAGGGAGAGAGGATAAAACGTTTTAGTTTTTATTCTCGTCCCAAGACACTGTACGGTGAGAGATTGAAAACGTAGTCCTTAGTGAACTAGTGTTTAGTCTCATCCCCAGTTACTGATCTTTTTAACTTTATAAAAGCCTGGGCGTAAAGTTTCGAGACGTTTGAAACGTTTATTAGTTCCTTAAGAACAAGTTCGTCTTAGCTGTAGTCATCATAAGAGTCCCGTTCATAGCGATGAGTTTCATGTACAGACGTTTCTGCCACAGACTCGACGTGACGTTGAGCGGTAGACACCGTAGACACAACGTGACGTTGAGTGTCAGTCACCGTAGTCACGATATAGCATCGATCAGCAGTCACCGCTGTTACTACGTGACGTTTGAACGTCAGCCACCGTAGTCACAGGTTGATCCGAAGTGAAGTTTTTTGCAAGATATGCTGTTAAAGCTTTCTTCTTTAATAGAAGCTTTCGATCCTGTTCCTGTGCGAAAGGATCCTTTGCTTTTTGTACGTCACGGTTCTGGGATACGTGATTCGGGTCTTCAACCTTCTAGACGAGCTTTGTTACGCCACGCTGACGTTATCCCTAGTGACAGCTTTGCTGTTTAACGAGATGCTGAGCATAAATCTCGATGTAACTTTGATCGCTTTGAACATCAGCCACCGCAGTCACAGCGTGACGTTGAGCTGCAGACACCGCAGACACGACGTGACGTTGAGTGGTAGACACCGTAGACATGACGTGACTTTGAGGGTCAGTCATCGTAGTCACGATATAGCATCGAACAGCAGTCACCGCTGTTACTACGGGACTTTTGAACGTCAGTTACAGTACTTCTGTCACGACGTGTAGTAGAATAACATTCTATGCAGTCAAAACGTGACATCGACCCTCCAACTTTAACTTCTGTTCATATACAAGGTGTCAGGTTTTTCCTTCACGTCATTCTGAATATAAATCTCCTTCTCGCAAGACTTTAGATTTATCAGATGATGTGCCTTCTGAAGAAGTTGATGACCCCCTTAATTAGCTTCTCGCTCGGGCGTCTGGTGTGACACAGGAGAAGCTCGAGGAGAAGTTCTCGGCTTGGGAGTACCTGCCTCTGCCCAGGGAGACTTCTTAAGCCTAGTGGACTCTCCTCGTCGTCTAACCATGAGACGCTCCAAGATTTTATGGTCTGCTTCAGAGCTAGACCATCTCCTGTTAGGAGTTTTTTTCGAGCGTTCGAAGTTTTTTATTTTGTTGGATTGGTCACTGGGAGCCTTAAGTAAGAAGGTCTCTCCAGTTGTCAATGTATTGCTGTACAATTATGTCATGCATGAACAAGGCTATCAGGGATGGCTCCAATGATCTGGCAGCCACGTTCACTGCAGGAACAAGGCTATCAGGGATGGCTCCAACGATCTGGCAGCCACGTTCACTGCAGGAGTACTTAAGATGTAGGTGCGCTCAATGTGTTCATTGTCAAGACAAAGTTCACGATGAAGACTACCAAATCTGTCTTGGCAGCAGTAAGGGAAGGCGACTGGATGGTCTCTCTCGACCTTCAGGATGCATACTTCTACATCACGATTCATCCAAACTTTCAACAACATCTGAGGTTTGTGGACGGGAAAGTAATGTACCAATTTCGAGCACTGTGCTTCGGCCTCATTCCTGCTCCTCTTGTTTTTACAAGGCCCTTGCAAAATGTAGCAAGCTTCCTACATTTTTTTGAGGATTCAGAGCCTCCCTTTATTTTGACGACTGGCTAATCAGGGCGTCGTCATTAAATTGCTGTCTGGAGAGCCTCTAATGGACATTAGACCTAACCAAGGAGCTAGGTCTCATAGTGAACGTAGAGAAGTCGTAACTTACAGTACTCCATCCCAGACTATTCTTTATTTGGGAATGGAGATACAGTGTCGGATTTTTCGGGCCTTTTCGTCTCCCACAAGAATGGAACAAGCTCTGTTAAAAGTCCTTCACTTGCAAGAGAAAAACAGTTGCTTTGTAAGAGTTTGAACGAGCCTCGTGGGAACTCTTTCATCGCTGGAGTAGTTTATCTCTCTGGGGAGACTCAACCTTTGCCCTCTCCAATTTCACCTAAACCATTGGAACAAGGAGAAGGGCTTAGAGAGTATCTCTTTCCCAATCTCCAACTCAGTCTAGACATGTCTGACTTGGTGGGACAGCAACATCAGACTTCGAGGAGGTCTTTCTCTTGCGATCAAGAACCCAAACCATGTGTTGTATTCAGATGCATCGGATTTGGGTTGGGGAGCGCCACTGGACAGTCTGGAATGCTCGGGTCTTTGGTCCACGGATCAGAAGGAACTCCATGTAAGGCAAGTAACATCTCTCCTTTGGCGAGATTTGTGCATGGAAAAATGATTGTCTTGGCGGACTGCCTCAGCAGAAGAGGACAAGTCATCTCCATGGAGTGGACGTTGCATAAGACTGTGTGCGAGAAGCTATGGATGACATGGGGTCAACCCACCATAGATCTTTTTGCGACTTCACTGACAAAGAGGCTCTCGACTTACGGCTTTCCAGTTCCAGATCCAGAGGCAGCCCACATAGACGCTTTCCTGCTGGACTGGTCTCACCTGGACGTTTATGCCTTTCCACCTTTCAAGATATCCTAAACAAGGTGCTGCAGAAGTTCACCTCTCACGAAGGGACCAGGTTGACGTTGGTTGCTCCACTCTGGCCCGCGAGAGAGTGGTTCACAGAGGTACTTCTATGGCTGGTAGACGTTCCAAGAAGTCTGCCGTTACGGATGGATCTCTTGCGACAGCCTCACGTAAAGAGATTTCATCAAAGCCTCCCCACGCTTCGTCTAACTGCCTTCAGACTATCGAAAGACTCTTGAGCTAGAGGGTTTTCGAAGGAGGCAGCTAGAGCGATCGCGAGGGCTAGAAGATCCTCTACCATCCGGATCTATCAGTCGAAATGGGAGGTATTTAGAGACTGGTGCAAGTCCTCCTCTATTTCCTCTTCCAGTGCCTCTGTAGCGCAGATTGCGGATTTTCTGCTTTATCTGAGAAACGGTCGCTCCCTCTCTGCATCCACCATTAAAGGCTACAGAAGCATGTTAGCTTCTGTTTTCAGGCATAAGGGTTTGGATCTTTCTAATAACAAAGATCTCCAAGACCTGCTTAAGTCTTTCGAGACTTCCAAGGAGCGTCATATTTCGACTCCTGCTTGGAACTTGGACGTGGTCCTACAGTTCCTTATGTCAGACAGGTTTGAACCATTAAATTCAGCCTCCCTGAAGGATCTTACCCTCAAGACACTTTTTTTTGGTGAGCTTGGCTTCGGCTAAAAGGGTTAGTGAGATACATGCTTTTAGCAGGAACATCGGCTTCTCCGCTAATAAAGCAGTATGCGCTCTTCAACTTGGTTTTTTGGCCAAGAATGAACTTCCGTCTCGTCCTTGGCCTAAATCATTTGAAATCCCCAGTCTTTCTGAGATTGTGGGGAATGAAGTTGAAAGAGTGCTGTGCCCCGTTAGAGCTCTTAAATTTTGTTTATCCAGAACTAAACCGCGATGAGGTTGTTCAGAGGCTTTATGGTGCTCCGTTAAAAAGCCCTCTTTGCCCATGTCTAAGAATGCGTGGTCTTATTTTATTAGACTTTTGATTCGGGAGGCGCACACTCATTTAAGTGAGAAGGATCATAATTTACTTAAAGTCAAGGCTCATGAAGTTAGAGCGATAGCAACTTCTGTAGCGTTTAAGCAAAATAGATCCATTAAAAGTATTATGGACGCGACCTTTTGGAGAGGCAAGTCGGTTTTCACTTCATATTACTTGAAAGATGTCCAGACTCTTTATGAGGACTGCTACACACTGGGACCATTCGTAGCAGCGAGTGCAGTAGTGGGTGAAGGCTCTACCACTACATTCCCTTAATCCCAATATCCTTTTAATCTACTCTTGAAATTTTTAATCTTATTTTGGGTTGTACGGGAGACTAAGAAGTCTTTCGCAATCTTTTTGATTTGGCGGGTGGTCAAAATATTGTTTCTTGAGAGCGCCCAGATTAAGGGTATTGATGAGGTCCTGTTATAGGGGTGTTCACCCTGGATATAGCAGCTCCTGGGAGTCTTTCAGCATCCTAAGAGGATCGCTGGGCTTCGTGAGAATAGCGGACTAATGAGGCAGAGTAATTATCAGAGTCAGCTTCCTTACCAGGTACCTATACTTAAGTTTGTTTTTTGAATAGTTGTCAAAAACTCTTGGGCATATACGCCTTTATTGTTTTAATACTGGTCTCTACCCACCACCATGGGTGTGAATCAGCTATTTATATATTCACCGGCTAAGTTTAATATTTAAAAATGATATTTTCCTTATAAAATAAAGTTTTGAATATGCAATCTGGGAAGTACAGGGGGGTTTTAGAAGAGGTAGGGGTTGTATGAATCAGATTTTTACAGTTAGGCAGATATGCGAGAAATATTTAGCAAAAGGTAAGGAGGTGTATGTTGCGTTTATGGATCTGGAGAAAGCATATGATAGAGTTGATAGGGAAGCAATGTGGAATGTGATGAGGTTATATGGAGTTGGTGGAAGGTTGTTGCAAGCAGTGAAAAGTTTCTACAAAGGTAGTAAAGCATGTGTTAGAATAGGAAATGAAGTGAGCGATTGGTTTCCGGTGAGAGTGGGGCTGAGACAGGGATGTGTGATGTCGCCGTGGCTGTTTAACTTGTATGTTGATGGAGTGGTGAGAGAGGTGAATGCTCGAGTGCTTGGACGAGGATTAAAACTGGTAGACGAGAATGATCATGAATGGGAGGTAAATCAGTTGTTGTTTGCGGATGATACTGTACTGGTAGCAGACACAGAAGAGAAGCTTGACCGACTAGTGACAGAATTTGGAAGGGTGTGTGAGAGAAGGAAGTTGAGAGTTAATGTGGGTAAGAGTAAGGTTATGAGATGTACGAGAAGGGAAGGTGGTGCAAGGTTGAATGTCATGTTGAATGGAGAGTTACTTGAGGAGGTGGATCAGTTTAAGTACTTGGGGTCTGTTGTTGCAGCAAATGGTGGAGTGGAAGCAGATGTACGTCAGAGAGTCAATGAAGGTTGCAAAGTGTTGGGGGCAGTTAAGGGAGTAGTAAAAAATAGAGGGTTGGGCATGAATGTAAAGAGAGTTCTATATGAGAAAGTGATTGTACCAACTGTGATGTATGGATCGGAGTTGTGGGGAATGAAAGTGATGGAGAGACAGAAATTGAATGTGTTTGAGATGAAGTGTCTGAGGAGTATGGCTGGTGTATCTCGAGTAGATAGGGTCAGGAACGAGGTGGTGAGGGTGAGAACGGGTGTAAGAAATGAGTTAGCGGCTAGAGTGGATATGAATGTGTTGAGGTGGTTTGGCCATGTTGAGAGAATGGAGAATGGCTGTCTGCTAAAGAAGGTGATGAAGGCAAGAGTTGATGGGAGAAGTACAAGAGGAAGGCCAAGGTTTGGGTGGATGGATGGTGTGAAGAAAGCTCTGGGTGATAGGAGGATAGATGTGAGAGAGGCAAGAGAGCGTGCTAGAAATAGGAATGAATGGCGAGCGATTGTGACGCAGTTCCGGTAGGCCCTGCTGCTTCCTCCGGTGCCTTAGATGACCGCGGAGGTAGCAGCAGTAGGGGACTCAGCAGTATGAAGCTTCATCTGTGGTGGAAATGTGGGAGGTTGGGCTGTGGCACCCTAGCAGTACCAGCTGAACTCGGCTGAGTCCCTGGTTAGGCTGGAGGAACGTAGAGAGTAGAGTTCCCCTTTTTTGTTTTGTTCTTGTTGATGTCGGCTACCCCCCAAAATTGGGGGAAGTGCCTTTGGTATATGTGTATGTATGTATGTAGTTACCCGGTGAATATATAATATTAAAGGCCCTCCCTTCCTCCCCGATAGAGACCCTACGGACTGAGAAAAACTGGTTTGGTTGAGAAGTATATGCGGTATCTGGCCGATAGTTGGCGCTGGTGCGCACACCCGGCATCCTTCATGGCGATCGCTCGCGAGTTTTTGGAATCTGTCGACCGACGGAGACGTCAGCTATTTATATATTCACCGGGTAAGTATATTCAAAAATTTATTTTATAAGCAAAATATCATTTTTTAGCTTTTGACATTTTAGTCAATCTTTTTAGACAAAGTGGTGGCGATGGTCATTCATTCATCCTTGTAGATTCATCAGTGCCCATTAATCAAATATTGCATAGTTATTGGATGGATAATAATGTTTACCTATTTTATTTATTTTCAGCATCCAGCATTTAAATGAATTACTATGGCCACTGGAAACAGCAGTGGCTTAGGCTCTTCTATCTTCAGAGGTGCACTACACGGTAATACGAGCAATACTGGGACCAGTAACAATCAGCAGCATCATCACCATTCTAATCATCAGTTGCAAGTGGCTGTAAGTGACTTTTTAAAGGAAAAGTATTAAGGGAGTAGTAAAAAATAGAGGGTTGGGCATGAATGTAAAGAGAGTTCTATATGAGAAAGTGATTGTACCAACTGTGATGTATGGATCGGAGTTGTGGGGAATGAAAGTGATGGAGAGACAGAAATTGAATGTGTTTGAGATGAAGTGTTTAAGGAGTATGGCTGGTGTATCTCGAGTAGATAGTATTAGGAACGAAGTGGTGAGGGTGAGAACGGGTGTAAGAAATGAGTTAGCAGCTAGAGTGGATATGAATGTGTTGAGGTGGTTTGGCCATGTTGAGAGAATGGAAAATGGCTGTCTGCTAAAGAAGGTGATGAATGCAAGAGTTGATGGGAGAAGTACAAGAAGAAGGCCAAGGTTTGGGTGGATGGATGGTGTGAAGGAAGCTCTGGGTGATAGGAGGATGGATGTGAGAGAGGCAAGAGAGCGTGCTAGAAATAGGAATGAATGGCAAGCGATTGTGACGCAGTTCCGGTAGGCCCTGTTGCTGCCTCCGATGCCTTAGATGACCGCGGAGGTAGCAGCAGTAGGGGATTCAGCATTATGAAGCTTCATCTGTGGTTGATAATGTGGGAGGGTGGGCTGTGGTACCCTAGCAGTACCAGCTGAACTCGGTTGAGTCCCTTGTTAGGCTGGGAGGAACGTAGAGAGTAGAGGTCCCCTTTTTTTGTTTTTGTTTCATTTGTTGATGTCGGCTACCCTCCAAAATTGGGGGAAGTGCCTTGTTATATGTATGTATGTATATTATTAGGGACAAAAATTTTTCACATTTGGTTTTTGAAATATTAAGAACTTTGCCCAAGAGTCATTCAAATGATAATTTGATGAACGATCATAAAGTTTCATTTTAATTCCTTTTGTACAAAATCTCTTTTAAATATAAATCTGATTATGACCCAATTTCATTTCTTTAATCTAATTTCTAATGCTTATTCCATAGGGTCCAAGTCACCATCACCAACATCTGACACAGCAACAGCCACAGCAACAGCAACCACAACAGCAGTCAGCATCATCCTCCCAGTCTCATATGTCTATGGGAGCTGCTATTTTTACACCAGAGCAGCATCATCAAGGACAGAGCACCCCTGGGGTAAGATTGTATTGTATTTTATGTAATAGTTAAGCTAAGGATTTTGTAAATGTTGAACTTTTCTTCAAAACCTTCAAGAATGGCTTAGCAATTAATGAAGTGATTACCGTATAATTATCAATGGCTAATTGACATTAAAAAGTAGTTCCATTGGGGAACTTATTATGGAATGTACCATGGTCCTTGTGCGTCCTGCAGACTTATTTACTTTAAATATTTGAGCTATCCTGCAGACTTAATTACTTTAAATATGGGATAAAATTTTTCTTTAAAATGTGTGACAACAGAAAAAAATTTGATATTCAAGTTATGCAAAATATTCATGATTTTGGTAAATTTTAAAGCTGTATGTTTTTCCATTCTTTGATTATGAAATCAATAACTTTTCTTTGTATTGAGAATTACTTTTGATTTCAGAGTCCAGATCATATGACTACACTAATGGCAAAGCTGTGGTTTGATCATAATGTAGAGTCCTCACTGCGAGATCTTAAGAAGGAAGAGCACGAGAAGCGTATGAGAGATCTTCGTAAGCAGCTTGAACACATTGCAGACACAAACTGGAAGTACTCTCCTGTTGAGAAGTATATTGGTCAACAGTGATATTTTATATGAAAGTGATATAGCTTTGTTGTCTGTAAATAGTTAAATATCAACAGCGCAAGGTCACGTTACCCATTTTGCTCTCTAAGAATGATACTCTTGATACAAAGGGAAACAAGCATACTTTCTCGTCTGAAAATTTAACAACTACAACTGCAGAAAACAGTGTTTTCAGATTGTTTTCCAAAACCTGTGCGAAACACATAGATAACCATGTTTACCTTTATGCAAAAGGCTGTCGGATATATTTCTGGCAGTGTAGGTGATTCCGAACTGCATGGCAGTAATTATGAGAGGCCAAAGCTAGAGGACTTTATTTCAGTTTCATGTTGTGAAAGTAAAGAGTTTGAGGGTAAGATTACAACAATTAGTGAAAGAGATATAGTGGTGGACAATGATATATATTTTAGTGTTCCCATGAGCGAGTCCAATTGCAGGTTTAAGGTTGGGGATATTGTGCAAGGGAGTGCGGAAAGGCAATCCAAATATGAAGCATGGAGAGCAGTTAAATTGAGTCTTTGCAGTAGAGCAGAAATTTGGGAGGATAGCAATGATTTGAAGCTGAAAGGGGAAACTATTCCTTCTAGAGACCTTGATGCAGGAATCCCAGGTATATTGAAAAATGACTTGTTTCCATCGAGTGGATACAAACAGATTTTACAAGAGAAACTTCCACTACAGCCCATTCAGCCAAGCAGAGCAGACATTAACATTCAGAAGACTGTAATGGGGAAGGTAAAATGTGTTCTGGGTGACACTGTCACTTTGAACGAAGATATTTCCTTCAACCTTTCAAGGGCCAAGTTGATGTTTATTATAGAAAAAGGTAAGATTTGATTATGTTATTTAGCTGTTTTATCTTTAAGAATTAATCACAAACTTTTATTCTTATTAAAGTATACAAATCAAATACTCTACTGGACTGAGGATGAATCTTGCAAAGTGTTAGAGTAGACTTCTCTCTGGAAATTAATATTTTTCTCACATCTCATTGTTCTCTCTCTTGAAGTCTCACATTCGGATAATATTGTATTTGTAACACCTGTTTCATCCTTTCTCCTTATTTATGTAACATATATTTGCATTGTAATTGAATTGTAATGTGTATAAGTCACAATTTACTGGAGTCATTTGCCTGATGAATATTCAGTAGTCTAATATCATTGGTGTATTTTTCATGTAATTGACTTATCTATCATTAAATTTATTTTAAATGTAAACAATTGAAGATATATCTGCTTCTTGTTTACATAACAGTACTTACCTTACATTCTAGCCTGTTGACTCAATAGTGTAATGCATAATGGTTGTAATTAAACAGTTAATGATGATGATGCAATAGTTTTTATAGATTAACAAATATGAGAATCATGAGCCAAGGAAATAGTAAAGAATGATGAAAGATTATACACCTTGAGGCTGATAAAAAAGTTATCTTAAAACTTGTTGACGTATATTGTTTGAAAACCATGCTTATTCCAAGGTTGGTGGTAGGCAGGTCAAGGTATTTTATTGCTTTCTCATTTGTTGATTCTTTATTGATCATGTGAGATTACTTTAACCAAGTTTATAATATCTACATGGTTGTGTTAGTAATCTTGACTTTGTAGCATCAAAGGGTTTTGAATTGGATAATCACAGTATGGTCTTATTATAGATGGAATTGGAATCAATAAGGAGAACAGTGTTTTTAAGCCCCCATATCACTCCTTTCACTTCATTCTGTTATTTTACCTATTGTTCACTGAATAGCCATCCAGTCCCTGGGCTTGAAGTTATTCGTTTTAATTAGGAGTAAAACAAAATCACCTCCTTACAAAGCATTATAAAATATTATGTTGATGCTACTTATTGAATAGTTATCAGGATGTTGCAGACCTTGGAGATATCTTAAAATCTTAAAAGTTTACAAATATTTTTTGCCTTCATTAATGTAAAACCTCCAACAAGATGTAATTTGACTTCCGTCTTGGCATATGCAGTAGTTGTTATTCTATTAGGACACACTCCTCTCAATACAAGTTTTTATTCTGGGGCCTTTGTTACGGCCCTTCCCTTTGATGAAGGAGTTATCTAAATGGAAGACAGCCTGTGAATAGTGGTTTTCACACGCCCCTGATGTATACACGACACCCACGAGGGTAGTAACCTCTGCATTCCATGCTTTTATCTTTCTCTGGTATATTTGGAAGGTTTATATCAGAAAAAGTGTAAACAAGGACTTTTTCACCGGCCGTCACAGGTCTCTCCCCAGAAATAGATTTTTCCTTCGTCAAAATCCCTTTAATATGCATCTTTTTCAATGGTCTAAACGAGCGGTAATATTAACATTGAATACAGATACTCCCTCTGGTGAGGGTTACTAACTATGATGGAAGACTATCAAATTTACTTTACCTTCATGGATATGTTACTGGGTAGTACTGGAATAGGCCAGGTAATTTAGTGCTTTAAAATAAGGAAATTAAATTTTGGGTAGTTTTATTTCTTTGTTGTGTTGACTATCATTTGCCCATATTTAATGACCAATGGATATTTCCATGGATAATTTATGATCTCTACCTGTTTTTTAGCTATAAAATCCTTGTATCCATTATTTAACCTCGGCTGTTTTAAATCTTCAACAGGTGATTGGATTCTTTGTAAATTAAATGCTGGCCACCCAGGTAACCTCCAGCCAGAAGCTGACCCTCATGGATTGCTGAAAGTCACTCATATTGAACCCTTAAGGAAGAAGAAAATAAAAGGGCAAGTGACTCGTGTGAATGCAAAACACCTAATTATCAATAATGAGGTAAACTTCCTTTAAGATTTTTAGTTGTCATTATCAGAATAATAACTGATGATCATTGAAGATGTTATTTGGAGGGAGAAATGTGAAGTCCTTGTTAGAAATGTTGCTACTGCCCTTGGCTTTAAATAAGTGTCATACTGTTTTCAGAAGATTTTTGTGGTTTTCAGTTTTATTTGTTCACCTATTTCCAAACTTTTCTCTTGTGTCTTCTATATCAGTCTCCCGTGTACCATGCAGTTGCACTGACGACTTTTTTTTCAATAAACCCCATATTTTTCAATATTAAACTTAGCCGGTGATTATATAAGCTGCAGCTCTGCTGCCCGACAGAAAAACTCTACGCTCAAAATCCGCCAGCGATCGCTATGCAGGTAGGGGGTGTACTTCAACAGCGCCATCTGTCGTGCAGGTACTCAGTACTCAATGTAAACACAGAACTCAATTTTCTCTGTCGTGCCACCGGCAAGACCTACTAAATTCGCTGTTGCTTACTGGATTGGTTTTCACATATTTTGGTGAAGTACACATTTCTAGTTTTGAGCTTTCGCTTTGCAGACGTTATCTTCAATACATCCTTGCATTCTTTTGTTGATTTTGGATTATTTGTTGACGACTTTGGATAGATTTTGAATTCCCCTTTGACTAATTCAAAATGGCTGACCCTTCTCAAGTCCCTAAGTTCAGGAAATGTAATGCTAGGGACTGTTCAAGGCGTCTTCCGAAGGCCTCTATCGATCCTCACACCGTTTGTTCCAATTGTCGGGATAAGACCTGTCAATTGGAAGATCGATGTGAGGAATGCGTTGGGCTTTCGGAATTCGATTTCATCGAATTCCAGAAATACACACGTAGGCTAGAGAGAGATAGAGTCAGGAGAAGTTCATCTCGCTCCGTTGAATTTTCCTCTCCTCATGCCCCACAACCTATTCCTTCCCCTGTAGTGGTTGCTCCTGATCCCCCTTCTAGCACTCAACAACCTTCGATGGCAGATATGATGCGTGCCATCCAGGCTCTGGGTGAGAGAGTCGAGTCATTGGCTAGTGACCGTAACCAACTCATGGCAGACGTCAAGGAGTTGAAGTGTAAGAGTGCAGTGGGTAGGGACAAAGTGAGTGGTAGTGTTGTGGAAAGTGTTGTGGATAGTGTTGCGCTTGAGGGTTCGTCTGTTCGTGCCTGTCGTCCTCCCAGTCCGGGACCTCTTGCAAGCTCCCAAGCCCAGGGGAGAAGCAATGTTGTACGACCAAAGGGTTCGAGAGGCTTTAATCAGCGAACAGACGTTCCCTCCGTGGTTTCGGGCATATCTAACCAAGATCGCCCCACCCACACGAAGACGAGAGAGCCCATTTATTCCTCGTCTGCGGAAGAGGTTTCTCGAAAGAAACCATGGACCAAGGTCTCGCGGCCTCTTAAGCGCAAGTCGGTCCCTTCCGCGCAAGTCCAACGGCCCAGTTGTAGCCACTGGGTCAGTTCGGACTCGCTGCAGTCTTCCGATGACTGCTCACCTCCTAAGAGAGGCAAAGCGGTACCGCATCAGGCAGTAACACCGTCTGTTGCCGCACCTGCTCCTGTAGACCCTAAGTGGTCTTTGCTGCAGACCATGCAGTCACAGTTAACGTCATTGATGCAGGACTTTCGTGCGGAGAAGGTTGACGCTGCACCAACCTCTAGCCTACAACCAACCACGGTTGTGCGTCCAGTGGACGCTTAGGCTACCTTCTCCCGCACTCCAGCTGTGAGAGTCCCGCCACCCATGCGTTCCAGTGTACCCTGCCAGCCGCATGTTGACGTTCAGCGACGCACGGAACCTTCCGTTGACGTTCGCGAGTTACAACAACAGCCTAAGTTGTTTTGTTTTGACGCGGTGCGTCAACCTCCGCAACCCAGTGTGGTTACCTCTACTCGCCCACAGCAGACTAGACAGTCTGGAGTAGACGCTTTGCGTCCCCGCGCTGCTATGGTTGTTGCCAGTTCACAGACTGGGCAACAGTTCCATGACGTTGCGTCCGGTTCAGTCACGCGTGCACCCGTGCTGCCGGACTCAGCTGACCAGCCGATTCCTACTCTTTTGCCGCTTCCTCCTCAGTTTTCAGATGATGGACTCTCTGATGATGACGACGCCGCATACGGACATCGACGAACCCAAGACCACGCAACCCTCCTTGGACTTTAGGAAAGTTCTTGCATTGTTCAGGGAGATGTATCCTGATCAGTTTGTATCTGCGGCCCCACGCTCTCCTCCATCTGAGTTTGCTTTAGGCACGCAGTCATCCGCGCCTGCCTTTACGAAACTCGTCCTCGGCCGCTCATCCAAGAGAGCTTTACGAGTGTTGGGAGATTGGATGCAGTCCAAAAAGAACCTTGGGAAGACAGCATTTACGTTTCCCCCTGCGAGACTCTCTTCCAGATCGAGCGTCTGGTATGCCACGGGAGAAGTTCTCGGCTTGGGAGTTCCTGCCTCTGCCCAGGGCGACTTCTCAAGTCTAGTAGACTCTCCCCGCAGGCTAGCCATGAGACGCTCTAAGATATGTTGGTCTCCTTCAGACTTAGACCATCTGTTGAAAGGAGTGTTCAGAACCTTCGAGGTTTTTAACTTTTTGGACTGGTGTCTGGGAGCTTTGAGCAGGAAGATCTCCCCTTCTGACAAGGAAGCTTCCTTGCTCATTATGTCCTGCATGGACAAGGCCATACGTGACGGATCCAGTGAGCTTGCGGCTTCATTCGTGTCCGGGGTCCTCAAGAAACGGGAAAACCTTTGCTCATTCCTGTCAGCTGGAGTAACACCGTGTCAGAGATCGGAACTTCTTTTTGCTCCTCTCTCAAAGTGCCTCTTCCCAGAGGAATTGATAAAGGAGATTGCTGCCTCCTTGATTCAGAAGGACACCCATGATCTGGTTGCGTCCTCTGCCCGCAAAGCCACCCCTTTGCCTACCGTATCTAGACCCAGGATGGACACTCCAGCGTCCAGATTCATTCCGCCCTTTCGTGGCAGAGCCTCCAGCAGAGGAGGTGCTCGTGCCGAAGGGAGACGTGGGAAGAAGAAAGGTACCAAGTCCTTTAAAGGCAGAGTCTGACTGCCACCTTCTTCAGACAGCAGTGGGAGCCAGACTCAAGAACTTCTGGCAGACCTGGGAGAAAAGGGGCGCAGATGCACAATCTGTAAAGTTGCTCAGAGAAGGGTACAAGATCCCGTTTGTCCGCAAACCCCCTCTAGCAACGTCTCCCATCAATCTCTCTCCCAGGTACAAAGAGGAAGACAAGAGGCTAGCTTTGAAGCAGGAGGTGTCTCTCTTGCTACAAAAGGGAGCGGTAGTCAAAGTCCGGGACCATCAATCCCCGGGCTTCTACAACCGTCTCTTCTTAGTGGTAAAGAAGACAGGAGGGTGGAGACCGGTGCTAGACGTCAGTGCGCTGAATGTCTTTGTCACAAAGCAGACGTTCGCCATGGAGACCACAAAGTCAGTTCTAGCAGCGGTCAGAAAGGAAGACTGGATGGTCTCTTTAGACCTAAGGGACGCATACTTTCACGTCTCCATCCACCCAGAATCCCAACCTTTTCTGAGATTCGTTTACGACAAGGTTGTCTACCAATTTCAAGCCCTGTGCTTTGGCCTAAGCACGGCTCCTCTTGTGTTTACGAGGCTGATGAGGAATATTGCCAAATTCCTGCATTTAGCGGATATCAGAGCCTCCCTCTATTTGGACGACTGGCTTCTAAGAGCTTCTTCCAGTCGTCGCTGTCTGGAGAATCTAAAGTGGACTCTAGATCTGATCAAGGAATTGGGTCTCCTGGTCAATATGGAAAAGTCCCAACTGGTCCCATCCCAAACTATAGTGTATTTAGGGATGGAGATTCACAGTCAAGCTTTTCGGGCTTTTCCGTCGGCCCCCAGAACAAGTCAAGCCCAGGTATGCATCCAGAACATGCTAAAGAAGAAACGATGTTCAGTCAGACAGTGGATGAGTCTGATAGGGACGCTATCATCCCTGGAACAGTTCGTTTCGTTAGGGAGACTACACCTCCGTCCCCTTCAATTTCATCTAGCTGTTTACTGGAAAAAGGACAAGACGCTAGAAGCGGTCTCGATCCCCATTTCCGAGAAAATGAAGTCAGCACTGACTTGGTGGAAGGACAGTATCTACCTCAGAGAGGGTCTGCCCCTGGCTGTTCAGACCCCCAACCACGTTCTCTTCTCGGACGCATCGGACACGGGCTGGGGTGCGACATTAGACGGTCGGGAATGCTCGGGAACGTGGAACTCGAATCAAAGAACGTTACATATCAACTGCAAGGAGCTACTGGCAGTTCATCTGGCCTTGAAAAGCTTCAAGTCCCTCCTTCAAGGCAAAGTGGTGGAGGTGAACTCGGACAACACCACGGCCTTGGCGTACATCTCCAAGCAAGGAGGGACCCATTCTATGACGTACGAGATCGCAAGGGACCTCCTCACCTGGTCAAGAGATCTAAACCCTTCTCTAGTAACGAGGTTCATACAAGGCAATATGAATGTCATGGCGGATTGCCTCAGTCGGAAGGGTCAAATCATCCCAACAGAATGGACCCTACACAAGGATGGGTGCAAGAGACTATGGGCCACATGGGGCCAACCTACCATAGATCTCTTCGCAACCTCGATGACCAAGAGGCTCCCAATATATTGCTCACCGATCCCGGACCCAGCAGCAGTTCATATAGATGCCTTTCTAATGGATTGGTCCCATCTAGACCTTTATGCATTCCCCCCGTTCAAGATTGTCAACAAGGTACTGCAGAAGTTCGCCTCTCACGAAGGGACAAGGTTGACGTTAGTTGCTCCCCTCTGGCCCGCGAGAGAATGGTTCACCGAGGTACTTCAATGGCTGGTGGACGTTCCCAGAACTCTTCCTCTAAGAGTGGACCTTCTACGTCAGCCACACGTAAAGAAGGTACACCCAAACCTCCACGCTCTTCGTCTGACTGCCTTCAGACTATCGAAAGACTCTCTAGAGCTAGAGGCTTATCGAAGGAGGCAGCCAGGGCGATTGCTAGAGCAAGGAGGACATCCACTCTTAGAGTCTACCAGTCGAAGTGGGAAGTGTTCCGAAATTGGTGCAAGTCGGTATCAGTATCCTCGACCAGTACCTCTGTAACCCAAATAGCTGACTTCCTATTATACCTGAGGAAAGAAAGATCTCTTTCAGCTCCCACTATCAAAGGTTACAGAAGCATGTTGGCAACAGTCTTCCGTCACAGAGGCTTAGATCTTTCCAACAACAAAGATCTACAGGACCTCCTTAAGTCTTTTGAGACCACGAAGGAGCATCGTTTGGCTACACCTGGATGGAATTTAGACGTGGTACTAAGATTCCTGATGTCAGAAAGGTTCGAGCCACTACAATCAGCCTCCTTTAAAGATCTCACTTTAAAGACTCTTTTCCTGGTTTGCTTAGCCACAGCTAAAAGAGTCAGTGAGATTCACGCCTTCAGCAGGAACATCGGATTTTCATCTGAAACGGCTACATGTTCTTTACAGCTTGGTTTTCTAGCCAAAAACGAGCTACCTTCTCGCCCTTGGCCGAAATCGTTCGATATTCCAAGCCTTTCGAATATGGTTGGAAATGAACTAGAAAGAGTCTTATGCCCTGTTAGAGCTCTTAAGTTCTATTTAAGACGAACTAAATCTTTACGAGGACAGTCAGAAGCTTTATGGTGTTCTATTAAGAAACCTTCTTTACCTATGTCAAAGAATGCAGTTTCCTATTATATCAGACTGTTGATACGAGAAGCTCATTCCCATCTGAATGAAGAAGACCATGCTGTGCTGAAGGTAAAGACACATGAAGTTAGAGCTGTCGCTACTTCAGTGGCTTTTAAACAAAATAGATCTCTGCAGAGTATAATGGACGCAACCTATTGGAGAAGCAAGTCAGTGTTCGCGTCTTTTTATCTTAAAGATGTCCAGTCTCTTTACGAGAACTGCTACACCCTGGGACCATTCGTAGCAGCGAGTGCAGTAGTGGGTGAGGGCTCAACCACTACATTCCCCTAATTCCATAACCTTTTTAATCTTTCTCTTGAAATGTTTTTTATTGTTGTTTTTGGGTTGTCCGGAAGGCTAAGAAGCGTTTCGCATCCTGATTGATTTGGCGGGTGGTCAAATTCTTTTCTTGAGAAGCGCCTAGATTAGAGGTTTTGATGAGGTCCTGTAATATGGGTTGCAACCCTTGATACTTCAGCTCCTAGAAGTCGCTCAGCATCCTAAGAGGATCGCGAGGCTCAGTAAGGAAGACGTACTTAAAAAAGGCAGAGTAATTGTTCAAGTCGACTTCCTTACCAGGTACTTATTTATTTTATGTTTGTTATTTTGAATAACTGCTAAAATGAAATACAAAATCCTTAGCTCATAATAATGTAAACAATTAATGCTGGTCTCTACCCACCCCCCTGGGTGTGAATCTGCTTATATAATCACCGGCTAAGTTTAATATTGAAAAATGTTATTTTTATAATAAAATAAATTTTTGAATATACTTACCCGGTGATTATATATTAAAGGACCCTCCCTTCCTCCCCAATAGAGACCCAGTGGACCGAGGAGAAAATTGAGTTCTGTGTTTACATTGAGTACTGAGTACCTGCACGACAGATGGCGCTGTTGAAGTACACCCCCTACCTGCATAGCGATCGCTGGCGGATTTTGAGCGTAGAGTTTTTCTGTCGGGCAGCAGAGCTGCAGCTTATATAATCACCGGGTAAGTATATTCAAAAATTTATTTTATTATAAAAATAACATTTCACTATTCCATTAGTTAGGGTTATTCACTATTTATTTACCCCAACCACAGGGATTAAGTGCTGCTTTGTAGGTATTTCCAAAAGGGTTGTTGCAACTTTATTGCAATCCCCAGCTATGCAAACTTTTAACCACTCTACTCCCTTCCGGCTTCATTTCTTGCTCCTTGCTGTCAAACCTCTCAAAATTTCACTTCAAAGCACGATTGTATGGATTTCTCCTAGTTGGACATCAGTGCTGAGAGCCTCACAATCAATGTTTCATAGTACTTCTTTATGATGAAAATGTTAAAAAACTTTCGTGGGAAGATTTTAACCCCCCCCTCTCTTGCTAACACTGCCCTACCTTATTTTTTGTCATAGGAGTTTAGGTACTACATTTTTTAGCCTTCCGCAGATCTACCTTATAATTAATCATGATAAAAAAAACTTTCCTCTTTATTTCCTTTTTTGCAAGTGTACTTTTGAACACACTCATAATAAAACCCTCTTCGTGTATTTCCAGCTCTCAAGTCATTTTGAGAACATCTCCAATTTATTCTCTCCTGTTGCCATTCATTCACTCAAAAATTATTTCAAAGCGCGCACACACACACACACACACACACACACACACACAACTCTCTCTCTCTCTCTCTCTCTCTCTCTCTCTCTCTCTCTCTCTCTCTCTCTCTCTCTCTCTCTCTCTCTCTAATATATAAAACAGTGAATGATTATAGTTTTGAATATTATTTGAAATCTTCCTCAGGTATTTTGCTCGAGGGATTTGGCTAAAGATATACAACCAGAATTACGGGTTGGGGACGCTGTGGTTACAGAGGTTATAGAGAGTGATCAATACCCCTTCGGATGGAGGTCAATCTCTCTCTCACCTGATGTCTTTCCTGAGTTGAAAGTAAGTATCTATTAAAAGTATTTGGATGATTTCATTTTCTGACCCCTGTATGTAATAGTAATCTTGATTTCTTCATTTTCATAAAAAGCTGTGAAAAAAAATTGACAGAATTCTGCAAATACAAGCAATACAGATCTGGATTAGTTCTGCATATCATGAACTGAAATCAGTTTTTATTTAATGCCCTTGAATACTGTACTTTAGTTTTATATTAGTACAGAGTAGCAAAATTGTTAGAGGATTAAAGGAAAATATGACTAGTTTTATTTTAGTTCAGAGTAGCAAAATTGTTCGAGGATTAAAGGAAAATATGACTAGTTTTAGTTTAGTACAGAGTAGCAAAATTGTTCGAGGATTAAAGGAAAATATGACTAGTTTTAGTTTAGTACAGAGTAGCAAAATTGTTCGAGGATTAAAGGAAAATATGACTAGTTTTAGTTTAGTACAGAGTAGCAAAATTGTTCGAGGATTAAAGGAAAATATGACTAGTTTTAGTTTAGTACAGAGTAGCAAAATTGTTCGAGGATTAAAGGAAAATATGACTAGTTTTAGTTTAGTACAGAGTAGCAAAATTGTTCGAGGATTAAAGGAAAATATGACTAGTTTTAGTTTAGTACAGAGTAGCAAAATTGTTCGAGGATTAAAGGAAAATATGACTAGTTTTAGTTTAGTACAGAGTAGCAAAATTGTTAGAGGATTAAAGGAAAATATGACTAGTTTTATTTTAGTACAGAGTAGCAAAATTGTTAGAGGATTAAAGGAAAATATGACTAGTTTTATTTTAGTACAGAGTAGCAAAATTGTTAGAGGATTAAAATGACTAGTTTTATTTTAGTTCAGAATAGCAAAATTGTTCGAGGATTAAAGGAAAATATGACTGGCCCATCTTTGAAGAAGACCTTTTATTGCCTCTACCTTCAATTATCAATACAACTCTAAATTATAATCCCAAGAGAAGTGCTAAGGGTCTGTGTAGCCTAAAGGTCTGAATGTATAGATTTGTTTTGTAATTTATTTTAATTTTTTTTTCTAGGTCATGAAGATGGGAGTTTCCAGCAGGCTGTGTGGAATTAATGGTAAAGCCACTGCTGAATTATTCAATGACAAGAACAACATTGTTATTTCTAGCTCTGTAAGGTGTGTACTTTTGGTAATTTTCTGAATGCTAGATATTTCTGTGTACAGAACTTTTGTCCTCTGAAATAGAGATGTCATCTGCAGTGCTGGAATGGCCTGTGAATTGTTAACTAGGTAGTTGTTTATTAACAAGTGGTGCGAGGGGAAACCCTCCTACCACTTTATCTTTAGCTGGAAGGCTTATAAGAGTACCTTTGTGCTCTATCAACTGTTGAGTCTTTTCATACATTAATTTATGGTAAGTGTTGGTTTTTAGATTTTTCATTTATATGAATGTTATCACAAGTGAGCAAAAGTACAGAAGAAAGGTGAACATCTGAAGAAGTGAATTATGTTCCTAATAGGATCCAATCCTTAATAACCTCAAATGTGTACCTTTTTGAATGGATGGCTGTAAGCAGCCACTCCCTTTGGGTGTGTTCTCATTCTTCCAATCAAGAAGAAAATGAATTCAGGCTTAACTTCTCTAGCTGGATAATAGTTTCTCAGCCTCGGAAGGTGTTTAGCAATGTCAGACAATGTTTCACCCGTGCCTGATAGTGAAAATTTTTGGTCAGGCAGGCTCCCCTGGTATCAACAGTGTTCCCCAGATTATGATCTCAGTGTTGTAGTGTCAGTGAGAATTCCCAGTGCTCTCCTTGTAATAAAATTGCCAGAGTAGTGGGTTGTTTTGTGGAAGAGGAAGCTCTTG
The DNA here is from genome assembly GCF_036898095.1 of Palaemon carinicauda. Lineage (NCBI taxonomy): Eukaryota > Metazoa > Arthropoda > Malacostraca > Decapoda > Palaemonidae > Palaemon > Palaemon carinicauda. The sequence continues at coordinate 21,830,804 of NC_090757.1, forward strand.
TAGTATCCTCTTTAGAGGGATTGTATTCATTATCAGTTGCCCATACTATGAATCCTTTGTGAATGAAGAATGGTTGGCAAGGGGAAGAAGAGTTCACCTTCTCTCTTCTTTCTCTATCAATCTTTTTTCCCTTCACCATGCTTTCATCTGTGACTCATTCAATGAGAAGACGGTAACAAAGAAGATAGTCGTGTGGGAAGTCCTATTACTAAAAGTTTCATTGAACTCATTAAACTTGTAGTGATCGTTCTCCTTCTTCGGTAGGGAGTGACGGTATTCATGTGTGTGTGTTAAGAGTCACATTCGGTTCCTATCTCGGTCTTAAGTTGACAACTACCTGTACATGCTCTGTCCAGGTAGAGTGGAACGTGTTTTTCCACTTTCTTGGTCCATTCCGTGAAACTCGGGTGGTCGCAAAATCACCTAGTGTTCCATTCTACTAGCTCTCGAATAACTCCTGAGAGAGACACTTTCTACAATGGAGGTTATAAGGAATTTGTCTCTCCTGCCAGAGCACTTTTCACCAGATCACACAGTGTACTTCCTCACCTTTCTCTGAAGATGAAGGACCTTGATAGAGTTTGGATTGCCTCACCTCTCATTGATGATCCATGAGCGAAGGGAGCTGCGAGCAGTCTTGCTTACCATGGGACTTAGATTCCGGAGTGAGATGGTGTCCATATTCTCAAGGTTTGGGTGCGTACACCTCCTGCTATGCTGAGGAGGGCATCATAGGGTTTTCCCCTCTTTCTCTTGGAGAAGGAGAGGCTCCACAGTAATATGTAAATGTCTAATCTTTGGGGGATTAGATCTTGAGCTTTGAGCAGTCTTGCCTATCCTGTTGAAGTACATGTCCTAGGGTTGGGTGGTCCTTGTTTTCAGGGCACTGAGGCCTGCACCCACGGATAACTTGAGGAGGGCATCATAGGGATCTTTCTCTTTATGCTGTCTCTCTTCTCTATATCAGCAATAGAATAGAAGTTTCAGGGTCTTCATGATGTCAACCTTTTGAGGGATATGTATTCTGTAGTCTTTGTTGTCTCACAGACTGTGTAGCTATGACCCAGTACCAGTCTGTCTTTAATAGCAGTTCGGGACCTTCTCGATCTTATCCCTCCATGTAAGTTGACACAAAGTTGTCTGGTGTTATGAAAGGGCTCTGCAGTGCTACTTGATGAGGGCTTGATAACTTGAGGGAGAGTGTCACAGCTTCTTATTAGCCCTAGTGTCAAGACACTGTTCTTTCTGGCTTGGTGAGGCTGTTCGCTTGCAGATGCAACTTTGGTTATTGTGACATACCAAGTAAGAATTCACAAACTTAACCCTGTCAGAAACCTTCTGGTTCACCTGGTGGCATACATGGAATTGAAGGTGGACCTAAAGATGTCAGACCTCCTTTGCTTCTGGACCTGAAGGTGTCGGACCACCTTGGCCTCTGGACCATACAGATGTTACCAACAGCCCCTTGAGTCCTGAGGTTTTTGCTCCGTAGTTGTGTAGCTTTCCCAATTTAATCAACCTGTCTTAGTATGCATCACATTTAAAGTAACTCATTCGGTATAAGCCTTTAGGAGTGGTAAAATGACTGGCTCTACTACCTCTTGATTGTTCTTCTGTTAAGGGTATGCAGCAGCCGCAACCTTTACACGCTGGTCAAACGTCTGATGCTGCTGAGATGCATGATGGAGCACCTTTAATGCAGATTGCCTGCCAAGAAGAAACTCCTCCATACTTATGCCAGCTGTCCTTATCTAACTACATTATTAATGATTCAGTGGCTACTCCAGCACTACTAAAGAAATGTCCCTGTTTGAAAGGACTTAGGTTTTTATAGCTAATGAAAATGTAAATTACTCTAAGATTTTATATTTAAAGAAAAGAAATCACTTGAAATTAAGTAATATAATTGCCAGGTATCGTAAATGAGCAATATGCAAATTTTTTTACAAGATGATTTGTCATCTACCATTTTAAAATAACTCATGCACGTAATGGCAGCTTAAAGCCAAAATATATTAATTCATTGCATCTATTTAATGCCTGTGTACTTGGTTGATTGTGTGAACACCCTTTGTTTCCATAAGCTCTCTCTGTTACTTGTCAAAAATAATAATGAATAATTTGCTTGTTTCTGTGTTTTTTCTTGCTGTTTTATAACAAGTTGTTTATATGCTTGCAGGTTTCCACAAGTCCATCTTGGTTGCAAGTCGTATGTCACAGTATTTATTAAGAACATAGGTGAAGAGGCAAGTTCCTTGCAGCATATTAATTTTATTCATTCCAGTCAAGACACTCAATTCAGTGTGGTTTCTGAATCTCTGAATGAAATTGACAGTTTTACTCCAATAAAAATCATGCCCCACAGGAGCTGTTCTGTGAAGATTGCTTGCACAGGAAAGTACCTAGGACACTGTAAACAGGTTTGCATTTTTGATTTTGGCACTTTTAAGATTGGAAGATACATGATCGCAACAGTTGAAGACAAGGTAATGGACTGCATCGGGCCCACAGCTCCTTATCATCCTCGTGAGAAGCAGAAACTAAATTCCCACTACCCAAGTGACTCTAGAGTTGTGAAAGGAGAGAAGCCATTTAATGCTCCTGCTTTTCTACCTAAATTGTTACCCCAGTATCGCATTCCAAGAGAACTTTGGACAGCTATTTCAAATGAAGAGAAAGCTCATGATGTGGCTCCTGTTCTAAAGGAGGCAGTTAGTCTAGAAAATTATCAAGACAGATTTTCTTTGTTACTATTTTTAGAAGAGATTGAAATGATTCTTCAAATGCGAAAGGTTAGTCGACAAATGTTCTGAGTAAATTTTCTTTTGTAATATTCTAGTATGTTTTTCCTTTTTGGGCCTTAAGTTACTAGAGGGGATGATCCTTTGAAAGTTTGGTTCATTATTAAGTGCTTGATTTTTTTCTTTTGTATTATTCCTTGTTTTTCACAAAGAATTCTGTTGGTAAAATTTATTCTATTCATCTTAAATAAGGAGCTCATGTCAAATTTATATCGTGGAAAGAATTTTGTTTCCCTGTATGTATGCAAGATAGTTGAATCAAAGTGTCAAAAGGGTCCCATAATAATTTGAAGTTAGTCTGAACTTGTGGTTGAGGACTTTTGTTCAAATATTTTACATTGGTTGGTGCAAGTCAAGGGAAAAAGTAGTAAAACAGACTGTTTAAAATTAACCATTAACTGTAAGCTCTGAATTACAAATATGTTACGTAACCGGAATACAAACCAATGCTATTTATAGGGGTATTACTTTCGACGGATCTAAAAGGACGAGCCATTAGAATTTAGGAAAGGTTAACTACCCGTACCGCTAATTAGCGGAGGGTAGGGGGTTAGTAGCTACCCCACTCTTACACACTTGTGACTGTGCTTCACTTTGCTTTTGGCTCGGATGACGAACGGTTGTTGCTGCTTCTTATCATCTCCATTATTTTAGACTGCCAATAATCTGTTTTTGTCCTTTTCTTGCAGTGTGTGCGTGTGTGTGTGTACGCTGAATTCTGCTTATCGGCCATTCATACCTGCCTTGGTTTGAAGGGCCGCACCTATGGTACCTTCATGTCCGTGGTGGAAACTGATCCTCCAGCCTTTGTCTGGAGAGGTCAACACTGCAACAAATCTAACAAATATAATGAATGCCGGGAGTGTTGTGCCTCCCAGTGGGAAACGTATGGGCGTGGGAGGAAGATGAATTCCAAGCCGGATTGTTCTCCTTCGAAGGTTTCTTCGAAGCAGAAGAAACCCAAGGCTGCTTCTGCTTCCTGACTTTCCTCCAAAGCTCCTACTCGAATAGTAGTAGTGTAGGCCGCTTAACCCCCGGTCAACCTGGGTCCTTGAGAGACGGTGCTGCCTCCCCTAGTGAGGTGGCCCTAGCTTTCTCAAGGGAGGCCGGGTCTCTTTCTCCTTTATTACAGGTTTGGCCCTCCCTCCCTCCAAGGAGGCTCTGTTGCAGTTTCTTCAACGGGATGCTGAGCTGCAGCGAACATCAGCTTTGGAGGTCGACCCCTGGACCTTGGTCGACGTGGTGATATCAGAGCTTTTGTCTGCTGCCCTGCCAGCAGACTCTGTTGCTGCTTTTTCTGCTGCCGCCGAGGACTGTGCTTTTCCTTGGGGGGGAGGGGAAGCAAAGTCCAAGGCATGTCTGCTGCAAGTGTTCCCCTCTCTTGTTTGTGTGAAGGAGCAATCAGAGAGACTCCTCTTCGGATGCCTGCTGCCGATCAGCTTGCTGATCCTCTTATTGCTATGGAGTATTGTCATTGTGGTAGGAGACCTCGCTGCACTCATCCACTGCTGCGCCTTTGGGGTCCCCCTACACCTTTAGCAAAGAGACAACTCTTTGGTTCATCCCAATAGCCTTCCTCTTCGGAGGAACTAGCCCGTCATGACTATTATGGTTCCCGACCCTCGCCTGCCTCATCGGAGTCGTCTTCTCACTTACGAACTTCGGTTCGTAGCTCCCCTGCAAGGAATCGTTCGTGTTCCCCTCCTGAGGATGTGCTCCCTTTTAAAGGACACATTCCTTCTTCTAAGCATCCTGCAGCTGTTCACCGTCCATCTGCTCGCCGTTCACCTGCTCGTTGAGCTCCTGTGCAGCGTTCTCTGTCTTGTCAGGCTCCTGCGCAGCGTTCACTTGCTCGTCAAGCCCAGGTTCATCGTCTGGCCGCTCATCAACCTGCTTCTCGTGAAGTGCCTGTTCAGCTTACAGCTCATGAATCGCCTACTCAGCCGATAGCTCGTGAATCGCCTGCTCAGCCAACAGCTCATAAATCACCTGCTCGTCAGCGTTAGGATCTTCCTACCGCTTGTTGATCCCCTGCTCACTAACGTTTCCCCATGCCGCAAGGCTGCTGCTAAGCGTTCGCGTACCGTAGATCAAATTTTGCCATCTTTTGGTCAAAGCGGTTTTCCTGCTTCACGTAAGCTCCGATGGCCATCGCATCGTTCCCCAATGGTTCGTCAGTCGGCTTCTCGTCGATTGTCGACGTACCGTCCGTACTCTCGTTGGACTGTGTGGTTTCCCCGATGATTTCATCTCAGCGCTCTCCAATCCGTCAGCGGTCACCTGCTCGTCAGCGACCATCAACAGCACACCAGTGGTCGGTAGTTTGGCAGGGATCGCAAGGCTCTCCAACGAGCCAGCACCCAGCAACTCATCAGTGTTCGCCAACATGTCAGCGGTCATCAACTACCCAGCATACAACGACAAAGGTAAGTATCCGTCCTCAGCCAAGTGAGGATCGCCAGCCAACATCAACCTTCTTCAAGGAAGGGTAAGGTTCTCTCTGATCGTTCTCCATCACTCCATTTCCCTCCCCCAAACGCATAACTGCGTGACTGCTAGGGAAGGAATAAGAGAGCAAGTTACAGAGTTTAAAGATTCTGAAACTGCCGGCACCAAGGATGGTCAGATGTCCCAACTGGAAAACCAACCTTACTTGTTATAACGCCTGGGGAATCGTTGTATACGAGGTCCAAGCAGTTACCATACCTGTGAGTAGCCTCACTTATGATTTGTTCATAGCCTGATTCAGAGGCAAAGTCTAAAGCTCTTAAGCCATGGTGATTGGTAGGAGAAACAGAATTTAACCACTCCCTATGGTTAGCATTGAAATCACCGACAAAGGCGAAGAGGCCTTTCTATCATATTTTTGTATCTTACCCATAATGGTTAGAGGACAATCGAAGATAGAATCATCCATGTCTAGATTCCAGTAGATCGAACACACATAGAAGTTGTTCACAGATTCCCCTTCCCCTCTCTTGAGTGAGGAGGATGCTCTGGTCATACCCACATGGTTCGCACTCCATCAAGAAGTTCAGTCCATGCTTTGCAAGGAAATCCTTCTGCCAGTCCCAGACAGGTGTCCTGTGCCAGCCCCACATGCGAAGATGCCATAATGCATTGTCATTATTGTCTCTTCGGGGGTGGAGACTATCTGGTTCCTCCATGGAAAGAAGGAGTTTTTGAGGACAGCTGCAAGTACGATGTTGGGATACATCAGAAAGTGCACCACAGCAATACCAAGCAAAATGAGCAGTCTTCTGTGCTTGGTGTGCAGGGAAGGACATCTCTATTGTCTCAGCCTCAGTGTGTGATATTGTGTTCTTCCTGATCTTTCTCCAAAGTCAAATAGCTGTCAATGCCAGCATAAAAGGGCACCTGGTGGCACTAGGCCAAGTCTTCTGACTCAAAGGGCTCAACCTGGGTGCCTCCAGGGAGGTCTCCATCCTCATGAAGAGTTTTGAGCAGTCATGTCCACTTACACATGTACACCCATACATGGATGTCATTAAGATTCTGGGATTCCTCAAAAAGACTCCGTTCAAACCACTTTGGGAAGCTTCATACAGGGACCTGACCCTCAAGGCTTTTTTTCTCGTCTGACACTTGACAAAAGAGTCGGTGAGGTCCATAGTATCTTGTACCAGGGCTCACACTCAGAGTGATGCTAAGATGACATTCAAGTTCATACAAGAATTTGTGGTAAGAATGCAGAACCTAGCAGTTTAGGAAGAATGGTTTGAGTGTTTTTCCATCTCCCTGCCGACAATATCTGACAATCCAGAAGATCATCTTCTCTGTCCTGTCAGGACCATTTAGAAGTATTTAAATCTGATAGCAAGCTGCAGACCAGCCATTCATTATCTGTTTATGGGCACAGGGGGCAGTAAAGAAGATCTGTAGGAACACCGTCTCTTTTTGGCTACAGGAAACGGTCAGGAAAGCGCGACCTCTACCAGTATTGCTATTATTATTAGCTAAGGTACAAACCTAGTTGAAAAAGCAGGATACTATTAGCCCAAGGGCTCCAACAGGGAAAATAGCCCTGTGAGGAAAGGAAATAAGGAGACATACTAGTGTGCTTGAATGTGTCTTCAAGCAAGAAAACTCTAACCTAATACAATGGAAGACCAAAACTAGAGAACACTGGTTTCATTTTAGAATGTTCTTCTCGTAGAAGAGCTACTTACCATAGCTAAAGAGTCTCTTCTATCCATACCAAGTAAAAAATAGCCACTGAATATTACAGTGCAGTAGTTCGTTAGTACATTATAGTTGACAGTTACACAAAGAAAATTGTTCAAGCCACGAGCTCTTGCACAATTACAGCCCGTAAATGGGATAAACATGAGAGAGTGATGATTAGAACAAGATTATACAGTAAAAAAAAAATAAAATAAAACACTAACGGGATCAAATCACTTGCTCTTCAATAGATCACGATCTGAACGTGGCAAGGTGGTAGAAAGGGTTTGGTAGGGTGGCTCCTTTTCAGGTCCACGAAAATGAAGAATTGCGTAGTAAGAGGGAAAGCGTTTATAGCCGCAAGTCCCGTTAGAGTCGCAGATCACGGGAAGGAGAAAAGAGGAATTAAGTTGTAGGCAGAAGAAAAAGGAATACAATATTCCCAAGAAAAGCTTAAGTGGTAGAATTAGCGATAGGGAATAGTATTAGCTAAATAGGAGAGAGCTAATAATCAAAAGAGAAAAGTGATGAAAGAAGTATGAGAGCAGAGAGATAATCATGGCCGAGAGCCAATCAAAAATAGGGAAGAAGGAGAGAGTCATAGGGTGAGGACAGAGCTTGGTTGGGTTGATGGGAAGGAGAGGAATCAGATTGACGACAGGCAATCAAAATTCGGAGATTACGGATGAGGAGGGGGACAATGAGATGACGGGAAGGCTGCGGGCGTTAAAGGAAAATGATGTAGCAGGAGACTTGGTCGAGAAACAGGACTGAGAAAAGACGGTTGAGAAACAGCCAATGAAAATTCAGAATTTTAGAGAAAGGAAATGTAGGAAAACAGGAGAGGGAAACTAGATGATAAGTCCGTCTGCACAAAATCTTATGTTAATATATAAATATTAACAAAGATAGAGCATAGTGGGGAATATCGAATAAAGGGAAGGCATTAGTATAAGAAAAGAGAGAATAATAGTTTCGAGAAAAATGGTGTACAGTAAAGGGAAAGACAGATGTCAATAGCGAAGGGAGAAAAGGTGTTGACTTACTTAAGAGAATCTTACGCAAAAGAAAAAGTTAGAAATATGAAAGATGAAATTGAGGAAAATGAAAAGATGAGTAATGGGAAAGAGAAAAATGTTAACTTACAACAGAGTTACTTGTGTAAAGGGGACGATGAGACCTATAAAAAGAGCGAGTGTAAGGTGAAAAGAGGAAAAGATTAGTAGACAGTAGAGAGATTGAGTGATAGAAGAAAAAGAGAGAAATTGTAACACAGCAGAGCGAGTTCGTGCTAAAGAGAGAGTTAGATATAATAAGGAGAGGGTGTTGTATACTAGAAATGATGTAAGGGAAAGAGAAGAGATGATGGGAGAAGGAATTTTAGCTTACAGCAGAGAGGAAGGGTGTGTCAGTTTAATGGATGGAGAAGAGGGAGAGAGAGGTAATTAGAGTTGTAGAAATAAGGATGAGTTAGATGAGGGTGAAGGGGCACTCATAAGTTACTTATTCTTGCTGGAACAGGTAACGGGAAGGTTTTGATTTTGTGCAAAATCAAAGGAATCAGGAATAGGCAAAGGTGGAGAGGGGAGTGAGTGGAAGGAGGTTGGCGGGGGTCAGTCTTAGAACGTGTGGAAGGGGGAGGGGGATTTCTGAATGGAAGAGAGCAGGATTTGTAGGTTTTGGAGGAGGAGCAGCAGCCTTGGATGTAGAAGGAACAGGGTTTATAGGAGAAGTGTCAGGATTAGTGGTAGCAGGAGGAGAATTGGAGGTTGCAGGAAGGGAATTGGAGGTTGCAGGAGAGGAGGAGAGGGGAGGAAGGTGATTCCAAGAATAGTGAGGTCCTTGGCAATTAGGGCAGCAGGCAACAGTCAGTATCCCAGCCTTGTAGAGGGCCAGACACACATCTGTGTCATGGCTCTGCACAGATACCACAGGTGGAGGTATTAGTAGTACATTGGTTTCGTTGGTGTCCGAACCCTTGGCGTGCGTCGAAAGTATATGAGGAGTTGGAGTGAATTCCTTCATAAAGAAGGAACCCCAGCACCGTAGATCAAGATATTCTGGAGGAGGACCTCTGTAAAGGCACTTGACCTTGAAGGAGGGTGCACCAAATCTCGTAATACACCTTTCAGCAGACAGTACATTGTTGTGGTACTGTATAGGTTCGAGAGGGAGCTTTGGGTGGGACCCACAGATAATGATGAACCTCGTTTTCAAAGCAGGATCAAGTTTCTTGAAGACATCAGGTCTGTTGAGGAGTTCCTGGCCGGACGCAGCATCTTCCGGGGGGATGATGAAATTTCCTGCAATGTTAGATCTAACCTTGATTCGGATGGAAGGGAGATCAGCCTCGAGAGACTTGATCTTGATGTAGGCTCCCACAGCAGGATCGTGAAGGACAAGGAATTTAGGAAGAGGACTGAATAGGGCAGAAGGAGTGTGGAAGTTAAGTTGCCGTTGGGCAGAAAAGGGGTTGGGAGGGTTATTGATGTCAGCAGCCATGATCAAAGGATATATTTTTTTATTCCACTCTTTTTCTGCTATCGGAGACATAGTCTTTCACCTAGGCAATAAAAGCATACCAGGTGAGTCTTACAGAAAATTCATTACTTTGATTTGGCTTAGAAGGATGACACCTTTCAAACCCAAGGATTCCCCTTTTTTCACGGGTAGCGTGTGCAAAGGTACAGCTAGTTCTCGCCTCACTCCTATAGGACGAAAAATATATGCCGGGAGAGTGGGCTAGTCATAGAAGTTTCTCATGGTCGACTCATGAAGTATTTCCCCTGTGAGTCTCCTATTTAAAGAACGAAGGTTTGTATTCATCTTGGAACAAATATAAATTTTAATTGATTAGTATTTTTCATAATGACAAACCTGGGTCCTTTAAATGTTTACCTCCCACCTCACCACTCCACAAACCCTATAGTTGTGGGATTGAAATTAGGAATTGCCCCATTTTGGAGAATGAGATAGCCCCCATCACCCCTACACTGCTGCTAGTCTCTTACACAGGATATTTTTGTTTATCCAGCTGGATCAGTGATGCTGTTGTTTTTTCCTATTTAAAGGACTCAGGTTTTTATAGTTAGGAGTAATACAAATTACTTAAAATTGGTGATTTTGAGGCTAGAATTTAGGGTTTTAATGTTTAAGTAGAGTATGTGATTTAATATAATGAGAATCATTATTCTGTTTTCAGTTTGATATTGAAAGGACAACCTTCTCTCACCATGGCGAGTATTTGAGTCTCACTGTTCCAGGTCTTGCTGAAAAACGACCGTCTTTAATGATTGGTGATTCTGTAATTGCATCCAACCCTACAGGTGTAGGAGGCCCTGAATATGAAGGATTTATCCATGATGTGCTTCACACAAAAGTAAGGAGCAATCATTCTTTTAAAACCATTCCACCTTATCTCTATTTAAAGGCTTTCACCTATGCAGGATCTATCTAACTTCAGAATGCATGTCCATGGCATTTAGGAATATGTTCGAGCCACTTAGCCTTGTGCAGTATGCTAAAGTGTCTAAACTCTTGATGCATAAGAGATTAGCATGTGCAATAAAATTGACAAGGCTTGTGAATGAAAGTATGGTACATGAAGAAATGTAAATTCAAAATTATTAAGCAAACCTTGGCAAAAGAATGCAAGATTTTAAAATGATGTAGTTATAAATTTTGAAAGGGTTTTGATAAATGTTGCTTGAGAGCGAAAGTTTGGAGTATGACAAAGCCTAACTTAATTATGAAGTGATATCTAACAAATGAATCATATCAAGGTTTCAAGTATCGGCAAAAGGGTTATGGTTAGAACCATAACTAGTACCTGTGTTTACCCTCATACCACTTGTACGTAGGTTGTACAAGTGTCATCTATAAATAAGCTTTCAAGTGGTTACTGTATTTGAGATTTTTTCAGGTGTTTGGAGATCAGAATATTGTGTAAATAAAGTGTCTCTCTATTTAGTTAGTTCCAGGAAATTACCGTAATTCTTTAGTTGTAGGTTCTTAACCCATTCACTACATTATTGAGAATGTTAGCTCTCCTTCGCCAATACACAAAACCAACTGAAAGTAGGAAAAGTACTACGTCTACCCGCCATTGAGAGAGAGAGAGAGAGAGGGAGAATAATTATTGAGAATGTTAGCTCTCCTTCGCCAATATACAAAACCAGCTGAAAGTAGAAAATGTACTACGTCCACCCAGCTACGGTAGCCTCAGACCTAACTACAAGGTCCTCCATACTGTAACACAGAATCAAGAATAACACTGTTCACAACATGAAGTCTTTCCTGCCCCTCTTCACAAGCAAAGGGAGGGTTGTCACGTTTCATAAAATCTATTCATTTATATTGTATTACAATTGTTTGTAAGTACTGAATATTTATACAGTAGGTAGTAGGTTGGCTAGGGTACCAGCCACTCTTTCAGATAATTCTGCTAGAGAGTTATGGGGGTCCTTTGATTTGCCAGACAGTACTGCATTGGATCCTTCCCTCTGGTTACGGTTCACTTTCTCTTTGCCTGCACACACTGAATAGTCTGGCCTATTCTTTACAGATTCTCCTCTGTCCTCATACACCTGACAACACTGAGATTATTAAACAATTCTTCAATCAAGGGATTAACTACTGTGCTGTTATCGTTTAGTGGCCACTTTCCTTTTGGTAAGGATAGAAGAGAGACTTAAGCTATGGTAAGCAGCTTTTCTAGGAGGAGGACACTCCATAATCAAATAATTGTTTTCTAGTCTTGGGTAGTGTCATAGCCTTTCTACCACGGTCTTCAACTGTCTTGGGTTAGAGTTCCCTTGCTTGAGAGTACACTTGGGCACACTGTTCTATCTAATTTCTCTTCCTCTTGTTTTGTTAAAGTTTTTATAGTTTATATAGGAAATATTTATTTTGATGATGTAACTTCTTAAAATATTTTATTTTTCCTTAGTTCCTTTCCTCACTGGGCTATTTTCCCTTTTGGGGCCCCTGGGCTTATAGCATCCTGCTTTTCCAACTAGGGTTGTAGCTTAGCAAGTAATAATATTAATATCATGTTTGTTCCAACACAGAATACTTACCTCGAACTACTTTCTTAGGAGTATCTGGGATCTCCTCCCAACCGACCAGAGTTTTGTGTAGTTTACCCCTAGTCCCGTTTTCTATGAGGGGTAACCTCAGGTGGAGTGGAACATGCCCTGAGGCTATCCCCCAGGTCAGAGAGCATGCTTGCTCAGGTCTCGATCTCCAGTAAGTTCTCTGGTCGCGCCGTGATAACATCTCGGCGCTCTCTCTTACCCAGTGCGACCCTGTGTCCCCGACCCCCCCTTTTTGTGTCTTTCGAGGTCCCCACGTTGACTTATTATTATTATTATTACTATCCTAGCTACAGCCCTATTTGGAAAAGCAAGATGCTTTAGCCCAGGGGCTCCAATAAGGAAGAATAGCCCAGTGAGGAATGAAATAAGGAAATAAATAGCTGAAGAGAACAAATTAACAATAAATCATCCTTCCTACCCTTATCCTCTGTGTTCGTCGTGTAGGGGCAGCTTATGTTCTCCTACAGCCACGTGTCCGGAGTGCGAGTCCTGGAACGTGGTGCAGTGGGTGCGCTTTGGCACCAAGAAGAAGAATGCGTCCAAGAGGTCTCATAGGAAGGAGAGCCTCTCCTCGCCGCTTACTTCTCCTGATGCCTCGTCGAATGGAGATTCTTTAGACAGCCATCTTCCCCTACCCAGAGTAGGGGACGAGGTAAGTCAGTTGGGGGGAAGTACCCATTGCTCTTCCCCAGGAGTCGGAGTGGGTGCGGTATAGCACCAAGAAGAAGTAGGCGACGAAGAGGTCGCCTGAGAAGACTAGCGCCCCTTCCCCCCCTTGCTTCGCCGGGCGTCTCGACTGACAGAGCTTCCCTACCACCCTCTCCTACCCAGAGTAGGGGACGAGGTAAGTCCGTTGTGGGGAAGAGGGCCGCTGCCCTTCCCCAAGAGTCTGATCTTCTGGATAGTGGGGTTGTGGCGTCGTTCCAGACGAGTGAGGGGCTTGAGGGAGGGGCGGGAGTGTGTTGGGAGACGGAGTCCTGGTGCAAGCAGGCCACGTCTCCTCTGATGACCCCATGTGGGGGAAAATGTCCTTAATTCTTCTCCAGCCTCTTTGGCGTGTTTTTCAGTCACTTTTGCAGCCGAGGACGTCGCCGAGAAGGAGCCTCCCAAGTCTGAGTTGCAGCGTTCCCCGGACCGGCAGTCCAGGGATTTCTTGCCACGAAGGCCATCCTCCAGACGCAGATATGACCCTCGCAGGGAGAAATGCGAGAAGGCCGCTTCAGGCAGGCGTAAGGCCGCGAAGCTTCCGGTTCACCCCGCCAGCGGGGGAACCGTGCTTCCTTACGGGCAGCCTGGCCGAATCAGCACAGCTGGTTCGGCCCTCGGACTTAAAGGAATGGTTCCCTCCGTCGGGTCAGCCCACGGGATCCGCGTCCTCGTCCCCCAGAGAGAATACACGAACGGTAGTCCTCGCCGGCACGGCGATGCCAGTTCTGACCCCCGAACCTTGTGCGGAGGCTCCCGCCGGGGAAGACCTGTACCACCGCAGGGGAGTGCCTGTTATTCCAGAACCGAAGCGCCCAGTGGGAGTGCCCGGTGACCCGGCTCCTCGGGATCAGGCCGTAGGTTCTGCGGACGGTAGAGAAGGTTCGTTCGTTCCGACGGTGATGCCCGCCCTTCGACGTGAACCCCGACAACTCTACAGCAGGCTCTGGCAGACCGGCATAAGTCCTCTAAAGGCCACCTAGCTCGGCACGAGCGCAGTGGACCCAGGACGGAGGCCCCCGTTCCGACGGTGATGCCAGTCGACAGGCGTAAGTCCGCAAAGGGTCCGGCTCCATCCGCCCAGCGGAGAGAGTCGCCCCTTCGGTCTGGCAGTCGAGTCCTGACCTCCAAAGGCCACCTAGCTCGGCACAAGCGCAGTGGACCCAGGACAGAGGCCCCCGTTCCGACAGGCATAAGCCCGCGAAGGTTCCGACTTCTCCCGCCCAGCGGAGAGAGTCCCCTCTTCGGACTGGCAGCTTTGTCCCGGCCTCCGGTCCTTCGATGGCCAGCCCTGAACGGAGGAACCAACCAGCCAGCACGGGGAAGCCCGTGGCTCCATGGATATCCGCAGGAGCTCCTTCCTTCCAGCGGAGGTAGCCGCTGGATCGACCCGGCAGCATGGCTTCCATACCTGGTACCACGACTGCTCCATTCAGGATTCGTGGTCAACCGCTGGTAGGCCAGGGTACTCATACCCCACGGATTCCCCGGGAGGGGGTAGACCCATGATCCAAGCATTGGAGGTGGCCACTGACACACCCATGATGGCTCCCTCCATCCGTGATGGAGCCAGCCGTGCCATCGTCCCGCCCAGCCCCATCCAAGCATCGGAGGAGGCCGCTGACATGGCAGGGTACTTAAACCCCACAGATCTCCCCGGGAAGGGGTAGACCCATGACGGGTACCTCCGTCCCAGTGGCTTCATCCGTGATGGAGATAGCCGCTCCATCGTCCCGGCCAGTCCCATCCAAGCATTGGAGGTGGCCGCTGACGCACCCATGACGGATACCTCCGTTCCGGCGGCTCCATCCGTGATGGGGCCAGCCGTGCCATTGTCCCGGCCAGCCCCATCCAAGCATCAGAAGAGGCCTCTGACATGGCAGGGTGCTTAAACCCCACGGATTTCCCCGGGAGGGGGTAGGCCCATGACGGCTCCATCCGTGACGAAGGCAGAGTGGTTTTTCCCCGAGCGGGTTGAACGGGGCTATTGCCTCTCCAGTGCCTGTCTCGGTGGCCGCTGGAGAGGGAGCCCCGCACCTTTGCCCAGTGCCTCTTCGGCTCCGTCCGCCCGTCGGATGTAGAAGTTGGCACACGTAATCTTTCCCTTGCCTTGCCCCCCGTAGGGGAGCTTCGACGACTCAGTTAACCTTCATACCCTCCTACTCAGACTCCAGGAGAGGGCGCTCAGGCCGCGGCTCTCGAAGGAGTTAGGAGGGGAGGCCCCCCCCCTACTCCTGCTGGCGCCTCAGGTGGGGGGATGCCTCAAACGATATTGGCAAGCATGGCGGGACCACGGAGCGGATCCGGGGACCGTAGCAGTACTAAAGGAGGGGTACAAGCTTCCCTTCCTAGCGGACCTCCACCTCGGATCCCAGATCAACAGGCGGAGTGGTTGGTATCCAGAGACCCCTGGAGAGTAGCAGTATTGCAGGAAGAAGGCTCGGCAATGCTGGCAAAAGGGGCAGTAGAACCAGTCGAGAACCGAGTCCAGGGTTCTACAACAGCCTCTTCCTGGTGGAAAAGGCGACAGGGTTCTGGAGACCTTTCAGCCCTCAACAATTCGTGTACAACACCGGCTTCAAGATAGACACTCCGAAGTCGGTCCTAGCGACCTTGAAGGAGGAGGACGGCTGAGGTCCATAGGCCTCAAAGCCGTCTACTTCCAGGTCCCTGTTCATTCCTCCAACAGGAGGTTCCTAAGGGTAAATTGGAGTACCAAAACATGGCAGTTCAAAACCCTATGCTTCAGACTGTCGACAGTCCTCAGGGCTTCACGAAGGTCTTCTCAACAGTTTCAGGCTGGGCGTACGAACAGGACGTCCGCCAGATTCGGTACTTAGGTGACTGGTTGTTGCTTTCAGTCCCAGAGGAAGTACTGAGGGAGCAAGACGAGAAGCTCCTGCAGTTCTACAACGTTTTGAGTATCATCATCAACCTGGAGAAGTCCCGGCTGATTTCCTCCACCAGGATGACCTACCTAGGGTTGGTTCTAGACTCCCGGATGGCGAGGGCCTTCCCTTCCGCTGAGAAACTGGACACCCTGAAACAGATACTCTGGCCCTTCCTGTCGGGCCAACCCAGGAGAGCCAAGGTCTGGCAAAGACTGAGAGGACTCCCCGCGCTAGATAGTCCTGGTGTCCCCAGAGACGAAGGAGGTCCTGGGTTGGTAGCAGTCGGAACGAACACCCTCAAGGGAATGCCCTTTTCTGCCGACCCTCCGGAGATGCTCCTGTTCACTGGCGTATCCAAGGAGAGATGGGGTGCTCATCTTCTCGACAAAATGGCAAAAGGTAAATGGGAAGTCGAGGAGACGAACCTGCACATATACGTGCTGGAGATGAGGATCGTCCATCTACCCCAGGGAAGCTCCGGGTATCCGGGGTGCGACAACGCCACGGTGGTGGCCTACGCGAAAGAGCAAGGAGGACTAAAGTCGAAGGAACGGTGCAATCTCACGATGGAGTTCCTAGGATGGGCTGAAGTGGAACAAATTTAATTTTTCAGCCAGGTTCTCTCCGGGAAGAGGAACGTCCTGGCCGGTGGCCTCAACTGGAAGTGTCGAGTGGTAGGGCCCGAGTGGTCCCTACACCCAGTAGTGGTCAAAACCCTCTCCCTGAAGTGGGGCTCGCTGGTGTTCGACCTCTTCGCCACGAGACTAAACGCACAGCTCCCCGTGTTCTGTTTTCCTGTGCCAGATCCAGCGGCAGCGTTCGAGGATGCTTCCAATGAGACGGACGGCCAACCTGTGGGTGACTTTGGTAGCGCCCTGGTGGCCAGAGAGGGAGTGGTTCGCGGATCTAAAGGAACTGGCATGCCTTACACCTGGGACACTTCCAGACAGACCAGACCTTCTCCGGCAGCCTCACTTCCAGAGGTTCCACGAAAACCCTTGGTCCCTCCTTCACGTGGGGAGGTTATCGAGCGTCTCCTGAAAAAGGTAGGATTTCCGTCGAGGCCAGCATCAAGGATGGCAAGGTACCTGAGGCATTCATCAGTCGAGGTGTACCTGGTGTAGTGGGCTACCTTTTCTAAGGGGTGCTCCTCGAAGAACATCAGGCCATTAGGGGCCTCCATTCACGAGATAGCAGACTTCCCGGTCTATCTCAGGGACGAAGTGGGCATGTCCATCCCAAGTCTTCCTCCTGAAGGACATAAGCCTGGGTGCCTCCAGGTAGATCTCGACGTTTGAGTGCCCCAGGGGGATGTGGCTAGGGTACTTGAAGTTGATTTTGGAACCTCCCTTCGAGCCTCTAAAAGACATTCTAGACAAGGAGCTCACCCTCAAAGCAGTCTTTCGTTTAGCTCTGGCATCAGCAAAGAGTAGGTGAGATTCCTGGCCTGTCGTACGAGATCTCACTCTCGAAGGGTTGGCGAGATTCTACTTTCAGATTCTTACCCTCCTTCGTAGCCAAGACTCAGAATCCAGTTGTTTGGGACCCCAAAATGGAATTGTTCCCAGTGCCAGCTATCCCTCGCTCGGACAACCCGAGGGACTTGCAGTATGGCAGTATTTAGAAAGGACAGCTAGACTTCATCCCGAGATCAAGAGTCTGTTCATTTTCCTCGGGACTGTGAAGGAGCCAGTCTCCAAGAACACTTTCTTCTTCTGGATAAGGCAAGTGATCGTCAGGCCCTACAATAGTGCAGGGGTCCCCTTTCCAAGAAAGCCCAGACCCCACAGCATTAGGAGTCTAAATGATTCTTTGGCATTTGAGAAGAACATGGCAGTGGGCCAAAGCCTGCGGGCAGGTACTTGGTCTAACCAGTCGACCTTTACGGCTCACTGCTTGAAGGACTACTCGAGAAAGTCCCTGGGCGGGTTCTCGCGAGGTCCCTCATTTCTGCGCTCCAAATGGTTTAAGGGCGTAGCCCCAGTGGTAACTGCGGGTAGCGAGTCCAAGAGACACCGGTTCCTTCCTGAGCCCTTGTTCTTCCTTCCCCTATTTCCTTAACGGAAATGGCTCGGGTAGCCCCCTGAAACTGCCATGGGATACAGTATCATTGGAAGGACATGTCTCCTAGGATTCTTGCAGAAGTGAGTTATTTAGACACTAAGATGGTTTTTTGCGTAGTTTTCCCTTGTTCTCGGTTTTCTTTGAGGTCAGCAGAACCTAATCTCCTACCTAGGTTCCTCTTCTATTCTCGTCACGGTCTCTAGGTCCTGAAGGACACTCCCACCTCCTAAGGTATAAGTCTCCTAAGAAAGTAGTTCGAGGTAAGTATTCTGTGTTGGAACAAATCACAAATTTTAATTAATTTGTATTTTTCCTAACAATACTTACCTCGAACTACTTACGGGTAATGGCCCGCCCATCCTACCCCGAGTGCCTTGCTGGACTTCATAGATACCTAAGCTATCAAGAACTTATGGGAGATCGAGACCTGAGCAAGCATGCTCTCTGACCTGGGGGATAGCCTCAGGGCATGTTCCACTCCACCTGAGGTTACCCCTCATAGAAAACGGGACTAGGGGTAAACTACACAAAACTCTGGTCGGTTGGGAGGAGATCCCAGATACTCCTAAGAAAGTAGTTCGAGGTAAGTATTGTTAGGAAAAATACAAATTACTTAAAATTTGTGATATTTTAGAGGGAGAGAATATAGAATACTGTATATACAGTATCTATGCACCTGAGTGTAGAGAGCCAGTAATAAATAATGTATTCTTCTAACTAAAAAGAAATATTGTGTACACAATTGATTGGATGGGGAAATATATGGCTGATTCTCTCTCTCTCTCTCTCTCTCTCTCTCTCTCTCTCTCTCTCTCTCTCTCTCTCTCTCTCTCTCTCACATCAGTAGATAATTTTGTGCTTATTGTATGCCTTGTAATCATGCATAATTGTAGACATTTTATGTCAAAGGAAACATTTTTTAACATTACTTTATAAAGTGAAATATTTTATTGACTTCTTTTTTATATATTTCAAACACCATCGAATGTGGAATTATTACATAATGACTTATCAGTATCAAAATAAACATGCAAATATAGAAATTAAACATGCAATTACAGGTTATAAGAAAATATATTCGATAGTCACAAATCTTGTATACAGCTACCGAGGGGGGACTGCTACCTCATAGCTAAAGGATTAATAATTTATTTATTTCCCTTTGTCCATGGGCTATTTTTCCTTTTTGGAAGCCCTAAGCCTATAGTATCCTCCTTTTCCAACTAGGCTTGTAGCTAAGTAATAATAATGATAGTAATGAAGGTATAGAAATAAATTGGTACTTCACAGATTCAGTTTTGGCAAAAGCTGAGCAGTTGCATCAAGTTTTGGATGGCTATGTAGATATTTTGCTTCCAAGCTAGTCACAGGTTAACTTCTAATAGTTTATCCAAGTTATTTACCAAACATCGTTCAGTGTATGCCCTTTTATAATGTTCATTCCATGTTTCTTTTCCTTTCATAAATGTTTTTTATCCTTTACATAAATATATCAGGTTCATGACTTTTGGCCAGGGAGTAATGAGTCATGTGTCAACCTACTTATATTGACTTTTTGTAGCGTCACTCAAAAAGGAATAAAGATAGAAAGAAACTTGAAATTACACAAGAAAGCTGAAAAAGGGCAGTTATCATGATACAGCATTGTATTCAATATTTCCTTGTAAATTTCTTCTAGCTTTTACTAATGTTTTGTCATGAGCTGTTTCCATTTCTTTTTAGGTGTTATTGAAGTTTCATCCTGTTTTCCATGAGCAGTGTCAAGACAAAGATTATTCTGTGCGGTTCAGCTTCAACCGCACCCCTCTTCGTCGCTGTCACTATGCCCTTAAGTTTTGTCAAGAACAACTTGGCAGTGAAGTTCTCTTTCCTAAGAAATTAAAGTATCAGCTTCCTCAGGTAGTTTACTTGGACAACGAAATATTACAGCACAATGTCACAAAGAACTCAGGAGAAATGCCTCATCAGGGGAGACTGTGTTGCAATAATGGCGTAAAATCTAGTATTGTTAGTTCTTCTGTACATTTGAGTGTCAGCAAGATTTCTCCGGCTGAGCAAAAGGATAAACTAAGGAAAAATAAGATATGTGATGTGACTGATGATTCAGCTGGTAAGAAAAAGGAAATTCCAGGAAATGGTTACCCTAAATTAGGTAATGGGATTGATGTCACTGCTCCTCAGTATGCATCAGGGGATATGAAAAATGGTAGCAGTGATTATGGTCAAGCGGGGAAGACTGAGGGTTCCCCTGGTAGCTTGAAATGGACTGGAAAAAGAGGTAGCTCTGTAACACCACCCAGAATCCCTGTTGTGACAAGGCTATTTGGTGTCCCATCTTCAGGATCGAGCGCAAATTCGTCAATTTGTTGTAGTGACGAAGAGTCAAGAACTAATACTGATTTAGAGAGGGATTCCAAATTTAGGAAGAAACTGTTCAAGAGATCGGATGGTAATGGTATTGAAAATATTAGTAAATCAGAATCCAAGAGTACTTCTGATGAAAATTCCACTTCTGATATTGATATTAACGGGTCACCTCTGTCAGGTTTGAAGAGAAAGGAGAGTAATGACCAAAGCTCTAAGGCAGATAATTTAGAAAAGGGAAAAAAAGAATTTCAACTCGTAAATTGTGTTTCAGCCTTAAAAAGCAAAACTTCTGGTGCAAATAGTGCTGATAAGGTCTGTGAGAGTAGTTGTATTGAAAATTTGAATTATAAAGCACAAGATGATTCTCTTGATGGAAAACCAATGAGTAACAATTTTGGTAGACAAGACTTTACAGGAATTAGTAAACAGATTGGCAATAATAACGGTGGTTCTAAAGGAAATCCTCTCACGGTCATAAATTTTCAAGAGCTTTTGAAGGACACCAATGCTAAGAAGTATGACTACTGTATTCCAGTTTTACCTGTGAAGCCTTCAATCAGTGAAAAAGTAAAAAGTATGTATGCCTCTGTATTTCTTTGTGTATTATATCGTTTAGGTGGTACAGTATACAGCATGTGCTTCACGTTTGATAGTCTTGTTTATGCAGACTATTAAATTTTGCTTTGATGAAATCTAAACATTTCTCTTTAACCCTTCTTATTTTTTTTTTTTACATTATTGTATATATAAGACTATTGGGAAAATTAGGTAGGAAAATAGTTTTTTTTTTTATGAAACCTATACAGTATGTTATATATAGTAACTTATTAGTGTTTTTCATGTCCTAACACTAGTAAAGTGAAAATTGTGAATACAATACTGTATAAAGTGTTGTGAATGATTATAGAAATTTCCATTATCTACATAGGCAGATATATATATGACAACCACTAAAACTGTTTTTTTTTATATTTTGGAAAGTAACTTTTTTGAAATTTCAAAATAAAATCAAAGAAAAAACTAACTCAATTTTTATTACTCTAACCATTTCAGGTGGAAAAGTACCCGTTTTAGAATGGTTTAATAAGAAGTTAAATGCCGAACAAAAGATGGCTGTGCGAAGGATACTAGAGGGTAGCACTCGTCCATTGCCTTATGTTATATATGGGCCTCCTGGCACTGGAAAAACAATAACTTTAGTCGAAACTGCCCTGCAGACTTTTACATTGATTAATCATAGCAGGTAAGAGCGGCTGCAGCTTTTGTGTAGCTGTTAATTGTTATTAAGATTGTCCAAGTCATTCAAGGTTCTGTATTTTGACATTAGTTATCAATATTTTTGATTTTGAAAGTATTTTTTATTCATTATCAGAAATAACCTAGTTCAGATTATGTTAGACATTCAATATATTGTGTTACAACATTCCTGGGTTACAATTCCATGCTTGTGTAAGGCTTGCCCTCTTGTTCTTAAATGAGAGTGGAGAAATTGGAACATATTAAAGCAGTTGGACAGCTTAGCCAGGAGATAATGCTGCTGGGACTAAATCCTTACCATGTGAAGCGTGCCAGGAAAAGCATAATGTAAGTGGTACCCCACTACACGTGAAATGCCAGAAATGTAAATTTGCTTAAATGGTGTTAAAAATTTAGCTATGAGGGAGTAGTTGCTGCAAACATATTGTTGTGGTTATGTGCTATCTGGGAATTTTTAAGGAAAAGATTTCCCTTTTGCTACAAATTTGAGGGCACAGCAATTGTGAAATTTTTATGGTTTTCTATCTTTATTGCATTGTAATTTTAATCCTGACATACATAAAGTATTACTGTACAGGAAAAAGACTTCCTTTCTCATTTGCTGCACCAAACTGTGAAGTTACATTTGGGATTTTAGTATTTTCCTTTGTATTTTGCCTTTCTCTGTCTCTTTTTCAATGTTCTAATGTTTTTTTGTTATGTACAGTGAAGGTAAAATTAAATTATTGCATTCAAATTACTTTTGTTGGTTTATGATTGAGTGATCGTTTAAATAGAGTGAAACCAGAATTTTTTTCTCTGGTGTATAACAGATAATGTCTTTTCTTTTATTCCAGAATACTCATTGTTGCTCCATCCAATAGTGCAGCCGATCTTATTACTGAAAGACTCCTGGAATTTGGTGTATTGACGAAAGCTGACCTAGTACGTTTAAATGCTTTCCAGGTAAGTCATGAAAGAAGTATGATCTATTCAAGTTAGAAGCTTATAGTCAGGTTCGCTATATAATTTTTCCAGATATTTATGAAGATTATCGAAACTTTACATATTTGAAAGCTATTTGTATAACAATCAGAAAAACAATTTATTCCTTCACAAATACAAACTTCTGAGTCATTCATATGGGTTACTCCTTGTCTCGTTTTCAACAACCAGACAATGAAAAGAAAATGGAGTTTAATTGCATCACACTACAGTTGCTAAGCAATCACAGTGCAGGAGACCACCGCTTGACATTCTTCACTACACTCCTTATGGGCACGTTAAGAGTTTGTATACCTTCTTCTCTCTACGATCTAGACCTTCGCATTCACCTCGCATACCCTTATAGCATTTAGTGCTTGTACCTTGTGTGTTTTTTATCATTCATGGTCACTTGCATTACTATTCATTATCTGTGAGTGCTTTATGGCTAGGGAGCCTCTTAGCATGCGTTCATGCCCTTGGTCTTTTGACCAAGAAAGAGGGAAGAGCGTCATGCGGCGGCGCACTGCGATGTGGTTGCTTAGCATCAGTAGTGTAATATAATCAGTTCCCTTTTCGTTTTGATAGTATGGTCATAGAAAACGAGACTAGGTATAACCCATATAAGTGACTCAGGTTTGTGTAGCTAGAAAACACTGTAAAACTCTGAGACAAGACTGTGTATCTAAAAAGAGACCAAGGACTTGCATGGCAGACAGATCGTCATGACCAGGTACAGCAGAGACATCAACCAGAAAGAGGCCATTGGGGAACATGAATTTATTTTGAGTGTTTTCATTTACCCTTATACTAATATACCTGCCACCTTTGATTTTATAAAATTACTTTAGTAATAAAAAAGCTTTTAGTCAATATCTCGGCTTGTAACATCCTTGAAATCTGATTTTAACAGCTAAATCACCATTTTCAGGGACAAGGAATCCAATGGTATCAAAATCAGTAAGCTAGATTTAATCGCAAACTTATTTGACTAGAGTATTCCTTTTTATTGAATGTTTTCCCTCTTACCAAGAGAATATCAGGATGAAGTCACACCTATTCAGAATGGAGTATTGTTTTCATTTTCAAGCTATGTTACAGGCAAGAAGGCCCTTCATATTAAGGAAACATTAGAATATGGATCTTTTGTTAAATGACCCCCGTCACTGTTGACGACCTTTGCTGCTCAGAGTAACAAAAATTCTTTTTCATCCCTTGTGTCAAATTGTCACAAGGATAATTTCATTATAATCTCACGTGCCTGACATAGCTTGTCCTTGAAACATTCAATGAGATCTTTGACTTTTACTATGGTTTCTGGTTACTAGGTCATTATCTGCAGAAGCTTTCCATCTACCATGGCTATCTTGCAACCTTAATCATTTGGTGTGGTGTCCATCCTGTCTGGCTATTGATCATCCTGTGAAGTCTCTGCTGTTGCCAGCTTGTTGTGGAGGTGTATCAACTTCGATTTGTCCAGGCATGGCAGGATTGTACCATCTGGAGAAAAAAGTACTCTTGATGTAGAAATAAATTCATGGTTCTCAATGGCCTCTTTCTGGTTGATGTCTCTGCTATACCTGGTCATGACAATCTGTCTGCCATGTATGTCCTTGGTCTCTTTTTAGGTACACAGTCTTGTCTCAGAGTTTTACAGTGTTTTCTAGGTTACATCTTGTTCTCTTTCTTTACTGGTGCCCATATGCTGCCATCTCTATTGATTCACTCTAACACGTAGTCTTCATACAACTTTTTCCCAGTCACATCTGCCATTTCATGATTGTTGGTACATATAATGCTAAAAACACAAAAGCACCCATCTTCAAAAATGATGGTACATACAGGCCTTGGAACTCTAGTATTTTTAAAGGCTTAAAGGCCGCTCATGAATAGCAGAGGCAAGGGACAATGATATTACCCTATCAAGCAGATCAATGCCCAAGAGACTGACCCTATTACTTATGATCAATGCCCAAGCCCCCTCTCCACCCAAGCTAGGACCAAGGAGGGCCAGGCAATGGCTGCTGATGACACAACAGATAGACCTATACGCTCCCCCAAATCCCCCATTCTTAGCTCACAAGGATAGTGAGATTGCAGCTACCAAAGGAACTAACGAATTTAAGCGGGACTCAAACCCCATTCTGGTAATGACCAGGCAAGGTCGCTACTATCAGGTACAGCCATACGGAACACAGCAGTCATGTGTACTGAGAAGATGCATCTGTGTCTTGTTGTGATGTTGTAATGAACACTTACATTCGGTCCTAGGACCTGTGGATTTTCTAGTGTGGGGTATCCTGAATGCTGTTGTTCTTATCTTTCCTTGTAGTTGACATATTTGAATTTGAATCCGTACTTTATGTTCTGGCTTACTGTGAGTGCAGCTCTTTCAATAACCTTGGTCTTCCTTTGAGTTTCCATGCTGTCAGAAGGTCTTATAATGATCCAGCAAATTATGGTATACAGTTCAGCTGGAATGTCTTGGATAAATTTGGTAACCTCTTTGGTTGTCGTGGAAAACTTTGCGATTCTTTTCGTTATCACCTGTTCTGCCCTCTAGGTTGTCTGCATGATGTCCTCTTCATTGCCAATAATTTCCATTGCAGAAAGAATCATGCTTTTCTTGCATGCTTCTGTGGAATAGAGAACAACTGAATTCCTTCAATTTTTTATGACAGGACTTAAGGTGTGGCAAAGCATTGAAGATCTTTTCTTTCAGCTACTTTCTATTGAATCTAGGTACATAATTTTCTAAGCCTTCTTTGGTTTCAATATCTTCCATAAGTAGGTATGCTTAGTTCTGTGTTTGGACATCAGTGAGGTTAATCGGCTTGAGCAGATTTGCACGCTCTAGCAAGGGTTCTTTGTGACCTGATTTGCTCCCACTGAGTCTTGTTTCTCATTGTCTATGGAAACATGCTTCATCCAGCAGGACTTGTAGTAACAAACATCTATTGCATGTGCATCACCTTGTGTAGTATATGTGTTTAGTCTTATGTTCAGAGTGTCATTATTGGACCTTCTAACAGCTACTTAAGATTGGTCAGTGTTAACTATCCTCACCTGATAGAGCTGCTCATCATCATTATCTTTCTGACAGAAGAAACATAATTCCATATCCAGTGAACAAGCATGGGAAATGGTGAATGGTGTTGAAGAGCCAGATTTGTTCTTTTTAGTGCTTCCTCTTTTCTTGGCAATGTGGCAGCTAGGAGCTAATGCACATGCATATCATTCTCAGGCACGTTGGATTTGGTATTTTTTAGTTTTATTTGCATTGCAACTATGGTGATAGACTGTCTATAATTTTGACGGTGTGTTCATTGTAGAGCTTTACAGTTACTGATAGACTTGACACCATCATGCACACTAGCCCTCTTCATCATTCTCTACAATGTCTAGCACACACTGGTAAGAGTCCATCCAGGGATGGTGTACCAACTCTTCCTTTTCAGCATTACACTGGCACAGCATATAGTGCTTCCAGTTGATAAGCTCCTGACCTTGGCAAGAAGCTTCTTTAGCAACTTGTGATTTGTTACTCATTTGAACACATCTGCAACTATGAGGGTTGAATTCCTTGGCATTGAAAATTATAATTTAACTGTCAAAAGAAAAGTTATAGGTTATTTAGAAGTTCAGATATTGTCAAAAACATTTTTCACAGCAGCCATTTTGCAAATTCCAAGATGGTGGGCAAATGGAAACATTGTTTTTTATGATTGCTTATACCATAAGGTTTCCAAAAATGCAGTTTTCATACTCTATAAAAATCTAATGAAAGTTGAAATCCAAACATAGTAAACCTAACTATTATAGGTTCTTGTATGTTCAATCAATAGTTTATTTTTCTTAGTTTCTTTTCTTATAAATAGCAGCTTTCCCTATTAGTACCTGTAAGTTTGTAAACTTCTGTTCTTCTTTGTTGGGCGATGGTAGTAGTAGGTACTGTAGTAGATTGCATAGTTCAGTTACTTCCTTTCTTTCCACTGGCAAGCGTTTGAATTATCTGGGATAATGCGCAGTTGAGAATTTACCTTCATGTCTTCCTTTCCATTAGCTCATTTTCTTTGGAGTAATTAAATGTATATTGCTGTCTGTTAAATTTGCCTTTGTATTAAAAGAAAATAATTTGGGTTATAGGTAGAAATACTATAATGCTACTATCATAGTTTGAAAACCCAGGAGAATAACAACATTGGGCCATAGTTTTTGTAGACTAAATGATTATTTCAATATTTTGAAATAGTCAGTCATGTCTGTAGTAGCAAAAATATAGAATTTTATTATAAGGCAGGTCTATAATTAAACAGTGTTGGGATTAATTGTGAATTTTAATTTGCTATTAACCCTTTTACCCCCAAAGGACGTACTGGTACGTTTCACAAAAGCCATCCCTTTATCCCCATGGACGTACCGGTACGTCCTTGCAAAAAAATGCTATAAAAATTAGTTTTCAATATTTAACTTAGCCGGTGATTATATAGCTGCAACTCTGTTGCCCGACAGACAACTCTACGGTAAAAACTCGCCAGCGATCGCTACACAGGTTGCGGGTGTGCCCAACAGCGCCATCTGTCGTCCAGATACCCAGTACTCAATGTAAACAAAGACTCAATTTTCTCTCTGTCGAGCTATCGACAAGACGTACTTACTCGCTGTTGCTAAACTGGAGTTTTTCACATCTATTTGGTGAAGTACTATATTCTAGTTTTGAGCTTTCGCTATGCAGGTGTTTTATCTTCATCTTAAATCTTGAACTCGTTTTGGATAGATTTAATTATGGTGACAAAGAGAGTATGGACTTTCTTTCACTTTTAAATGGCCGACCCTTCCCTTAGACGGAAGTGTGTTTTGGCTTTTAGTAATTATCTTATCACGTTATAGATCTATATATTTTATATCTCTCCGCCTTTATTAGGCCTCTTCGATTAACTTTCCATTTATTATAAACATATAAAAATAAATTTTAATGTTTTGTTTATATGCGAACTTTCCTGAGAGTAGGCGGTCCTAACTTGGAAACCGAAGTTAATCAACGTTGAGCCCTTTATATCGTAATTAGCTTTTAAAGAGCTAAGGATTTAAAACTTTTTAAATGTAATATTTTATGAAAGAATTTCTTTGATAGTCTTCGTACTGTTTTCAAAGATGAACTAACGTTCAGTTTATTTATGCTACGCAGTTGTTGACGTTCAGGACGTTCAACATGCGCTCTATCGTTACGATAGAGAGAGAGTGTATCACGGTTTCACTTTGCAGTAAGAGTAAATCGATTCTGACGTTTTGTTCATTCTTTCTTAGCTTAAATGTTTTAAATTCTATTTTAAAGGAACTTTTTATTTGAAAAACCTTTCAGTTTTTTCCTTTAGTCAAATAACATGTTTTTTTGACGAAATATAATTGGGCTCTTCTCTTAGGTGCGAAATCAAGAGAGAAAGAGAGAGAGAGATAGAGACGGAGGGAGAGAGAGGAGAGAAAACGTTCCGTTCAAGCGGGTAACGTTGTTCTCAAGTTACTCTCGTCCCTAGTCGCTGTACGGGGAGGAAGGATAAAACGTTTTTAGTTTTTTATTCTCGTCCCCAGGCTATGTGCGGTGAGAGATTGAAAACGTAGTTATATGAACTAGTGTTTAGTCTCTTTCCCAGCCACTGATTTTTTTTATCTTAAAATTACTCTGTTTTTTGCTGGTATTAATGAGCTTGCATTATACGACTGATTTCGCAATTACTACCTTTTAATGAAGGGTAGAATTGCGTGTTTCAGGTAGAAATCAGTAAAAGTTTCGATTTCAGTGAAATAAGTGCAAAACAGAAAATCGAAGTGATAAAGTGATATGCGCAAAGTGTTACAGTGTTGCGTCCGAGGGTTCGTCTGTTCGTGCCTGTCGTTCACCTAGTCCGGGACCTCTTGCATGCTCCCAAGCCCAGGGGAGAAGTAATGTCAAACGACTTAGGGGTTCGAGAGGCCTTGATCAACGAACAGACGTTTTCCCTCTATGGTATCGGGTGTATCTTACCAAGATCTCCCCTACCATAAGACGAGAGAGACGTTGTTTCTCCTCGTCATCCGAAGGCTTTTCGCATAAGAAACCTGTCACAAGGTTTCGAAGCCCTTAAGCGAAAGTCAGTCCTTTCAGGACAGGTCCAGCGTCCTGATTACAACCATTAGGACAGCTCTGACCCTATGCAGTCATCGGATAACTGCTCGCCGCCTAACAAAAGCGTAACACAGACTCCGAGAGTCTTTTTTTGTTGGCAAAGTGTTGCGGTCACAGACGTTACCCTCGTCTCTTACCACAACCATTTCCGTTGATCCTTAATGGGTTGTATGGCAAGACATGCAGTATATGCTTGCCTCCTTTATGGAAGACTATTCTGCCGATTAGTCCGTTGAGTCTAGCCGTTTATCTCATCGATATCCTGGCTTTCAGCCAACCTAACGTTCCTTTGTGCTTACTGTTGACGTTAGCGTAGCTTAGTCACGTCAGTCAGGTTGTTGAGAACCACACTCGATGCGGTCTCGTGTGGTTTTTCAGCCGCATTTGGACGTTAGGCCACTTGCTGATGCTCCTGTTGACGTTCAAGACGTTCACTAACAATCGGAGTTGACTTGTTTTGACGTTGTGCGTCAACCTCCGCATTCTAGAGTTGTTTTGACTGCTCAGTCTAGGCAGTCAAAGCAGTCTCGAGTGGACGCTGTGCGTCCTCACGCACCTGTTGTGGTTGACAGTTCACCGACTGTCAAGCAGTTACATGACGTTGTGTTCTGGTCCGCTACTAATGCACCAGTGAGTGTGGACTCTGCTTGTAAAGCATTGCCACCACGGTAGGTCTCTCCCTTGCTTGAGACTCAGCTTTTATCGGACAAGGTTCCGGTAGATGAGGAAGTTGCTGTTCCCCCTCCTACTGATATTCCCTTGAGGACTCTGTCAGATGGAGAGGAGCCTAAAGCTGCTTAGCCCCCTATGGACTTTAATTAAATCATGATGATTTTTTTTAAGGATCTTTGTCCGGATCTTTTTGTAACTGCTGCTCCTCGTTCGCCTAAACGTCAGAGCTTACACTAGGCCTAGCTACTTCGAAGCCGTTGTTTTTAAGCTAGTGCTCTCTCGCTCTCCTAGAGAGCTTTACGTTGGCTAGGCGACTGGTTTATCACCAGGAGGAGTTTGGGGGATACAGCCTTTGCTTTCCCTTCTTTTAAACTGGTTTATAGAGCGAGAGTCTGATACGACACGAGAGAAGTTCTCGGCTTGGGAGTTCATGCCTCTGCCCAGATAGACTTCTCAATTCTCGTAGCCTCTCCCTGGCGCCTGGCCAGGAGACGCTCCAAGTTTTTTTACAGGTCAACCTCACAGCTGTTTTCGAGCCTTTGAAGTTTTGCTGTACAATTATGTCATGCATAACAAGGCTTTCAGGGATGGTAAGCGGTACCTCCTCAGTCGCTAACCCCGTCTGTTGCCGCACCTGCTCCCGTAGACCCTAATTGGGCTTTGCTGCAAGACATGCAGTCCAAGCTTGCGTCCTTGATAGAGGACTTTAATGCAGAGAAGGTTGCTACCGAACCTTCTGGCCAACAACCTTCCAACCGGTCGGTTGTGCGCCCTGTTGGCGCTGAGGTAACCTACTCGCGTCTGCCAGTTGAGGTGGTTCCTCCACCGATGCGACCCAGTGTGGGTTGCCAGCCGCACGTTGACGTTAAGCGACGCTCGGAGGTGGTTGTTGACGTTCAGGACGTTCAACAACCAGCAGAGGTGACTTGTTTTGACGCGGTGCGTCAACCTCAGCAACCCGGTAGGGTGTTGACTGCACAACCCAGACGGTCTAGACAGTCTCGGGTTGACGCTGTGCTTCCTCGCGCACCCATGGTTGTTGACAGTTCACAGACTGTGCAGCAGTTCCATGATGTTGTGTCCGGCTCCGTCACGCATGCACCAGTGCGACCGGACTCAGCGAGCCAGACGTTGCCCACTCCGTTGCCGTTTCCTCATCAGTTTTCGGATGAGTAACCCTCTGATGAGGACGTTGCTGAACAACAAGACGATCAGCCCCCAGAATAGATCAAGCACTGCTATCCATCCAGAAGATGCTGAAGAAGGAACGCTGCTCAGTCCGGCTGTGGATGAGTCTGGTAGGGACGCTGTCATCCGTGGAACATTTTGTGTCACTAGGAAGACTACACCTCCGTCCTCTTCAATACCATCTAGCTTTTCACTGGAAAAAGGACAAGACGCTAGAAGCGGTCTCGATCCCGGTTTCCGAAAAGATAAAGTCTTGTCTGACTTGGTGGAAGGACAATATCAACCTAAGAGAGGGTCTTCCCCTGGCTGTTCAGACTCCCAACCACGTTCTCTTCTCGGACGCATCGGACGTGGGCTGGGGCGCGACACTAGACGGTCGGGAATGCTCAGGACTGTGGAACTCGAGTCAGAGGAGCATGCATATCAACTGCAAGGAGCTGTTGGCAGTACATCTGGCCTTGAAAAGCTTCAAGTCTCTCCTTCGAGGCAAAGTGGTGGAAGTTAACTCGGACATCACCACGGCCTTGGCGTACATCTCCAAACAAGGAGGTACCCACTCACTGACGTTGTACGAGATCGCAGGGACCTGCTCATCTGGTCAAAAGGTCAAGACATCTCCCTAGTAACGAGGTTCATCCAAGGCGATTTGAACGTCATAGCAGATTGTCTCAGTCGGAAAGGGCAAGTAATTCCAACCGAATGGACCCTCCACAAGGATGTGTGCAAGAGA
>NC_090757.1:21866885-21976885 GCF_036898095.1 Palaemon carinicauda
CCATATCCTCCTCTGGATGATATGAATCATCACTGTCCGAAATTTCAATGTCAGACATTATGAAATTAACACAAAAAAGGCAAAAACACACCAGAAAACGTTCGTATGTCCGCCACCAACAAACAACTCGAGCGCGACTGCTGGTGATGCTGCTACCACAAAGACGAATGCCCAGTTTTCTTTTATTCTGGAAAATCCCATTTTCTATAGTAGATGAATAAGAGCACCACAGGCATTACGAATAGGGAAAACTAATCTATTGTGGCCATTCCGACTTTCTTTATGTCTCTGTGGGATTTAATATAACCTTGGGACACCCGTTCGACCCATCGTAATATATATGGCAAAAATGATGGGACACCCGTTCGACCCGTCGTGCGGAAGAGGTTAAAAGGCAGAGTAATTGTTCAAGTCGACTTCCTTACCAGGTACCTATTTATTTTGTTTTTGTTATTTGGATAACTTCTAAAATGAAATAAAAACTCTTAGCTCATAAAAGTGTAAACATATATTGCTGGTCTCTACCCACCCCCCTGGGTGTGAATCAGCTATATAATCACCGGCTAAGTTAAATATTGAAAAATGTTATTTTGATAATAAAATAAATTTTTGAATATACTTACCCGGTGATTATAAATTAAATGACCCTCCCTTCCTCCCCAATAGAGACGCAGTGGGACGAGGAGAAAATTGAGTCTTTGTTTACATTGAGTACTGGGTATCTGGACGACAGATGGCGCTGTTGGGCACACCCGCAACCTGTGTAGCGATCGCTGGCGAGTTTTTTACCGTAGAGTTGTCTGTCGGGCAACAGAGTTGCAGCTATATAATCACCGGGTAAGTATATTCAAAAATTTATTTTATTATCAAAATAACATTTTTTAAATATTTAACTTAGCCGGTGAATATATAATAGCTGCTGCTCAGCGGCTCGACAAAAACACACTCAAAAACTCGCGAGCGATCGCTATGAAGGTTGCGGGTGTGCCCACCAGCGCCAACTATCGGCCAGATACCACTCCTGCATGTAAACAAACCCTTCAATTCTTCTCTGTCGACCTTGACGACAAGACGTATCAATACTCGCTGTATAACCTGGAGTTTTCTCAACATATTTGGTGAAGTACTTCATTTTGGTTTGAGCTTTCGCAGTGCAGGTGTTTTTCCTCAACTTAAACTCTTGAACTCTTTATTGGACAGATTTAATTGTTGATGACTTGGATTGTTTTTTGGACTTTCTTTGACTAATTCAAAATGGCTGACCCTTCACAAATACCTAGATTTCGTAAGTGTAATGCTAGGGACTGTAATAGGCGTCTTCCAAAGGCATCTCTCGACCCACATACTGTGTGTTCCAATTGTCGGGGTAAAACCTGTCAATTGGGAGATCGGTGTGAGGAATGCGTGGGCCTTTCGGAATTCGATTGGCTCGAATACGATAAGTATGCACGTAGGCTAGAGAGAGATAGGGTAAGGAGGAGTTCCTCTAGGTCAGTAGATTTTTCCTCTCCACATGCCCCTGAACCTAATCCTTCCCCTGTAGTGGTTGTACCTAACCCCCCTTCTGGCACTCAGGAACCATCTATGCAAGACATGTTACGTGCTATTCATGCCTTGGGGGAAAGAGTTGAAGCGTTAGCAACTGATCGTAATCAACTCATGGCTGACGTTGAAGAGCTTGAGTGTCAGAGTGCCACAGCGGAAAATAGTGGGAAAGTGATTAGTGCGCAAAGTGTTGTGAACAGTGTTGCAACCGAGGGTTCGTCTGTTCGTGCCTGTCGTTCACCTAGTCCGAGACCTCTTGCAAGCTCCCAAGCCCAGGGGAGAAGTAATGTCGTACGACTTATGGGTTCGAGAGGCCTTGATCAGCGAACAGACGTTCCCTCTATGGTATCAGGCGTATCTCACCAAGATCGCCCCTACCATAAGACGAGAGAGCCCATTTTCTCCTCGTCTTCCGAAGGCTTTTCGCATAAGAAACCGTGGAGCAAGGTTTCTAGGCCCCTTAAGTGAAAGTCGGTCCCTTCAGGACAGGTCCAGCGTCCTGGATGTAGTCATTGGGACAGTTCTGACCCGTTGCAGTCATCGGATGACTGCTCGCCGCCTAAGCAGCAACGTTACACAGGCTCAGAAAGTCTTGGTGTAGGCAAGGTTGTGCCGTCTCAGACGTTAATCCCCGTCGTTTACCGCACCCATTCCCGTGGACCCTAAATGGGTTATACTGCAGGACATGCAGACTAAGCTCGCCTCCCTTATGGAAGACTATTCTGCCGATAAGGTTCACGTTGAGCCTAGCCGTTTATCTCATCGAGATCCTGGCCTTCAGCCACCCAAACGAACCTTTGTGCGTCCTGTTGACGTTGGCGTAGCTAAGTCACGTCAGTCACGATATTTAGAGCCTCACTCGATGCGGTCTCGTGTTGATTTTCAGCCGCATTTGGACGTTAGGCCACTTGCTAATGCTCCTGTTGACGTTCAGGACGTTCGCCAACCATCGGAGTTGACTTGTTTTGACGCTGAGCGTCAACCACCGCAGTCTAGAGTTGTTTTGACTGCTCAGACTAGGCAGTCAAAACAGTCTCGAGTGGACGCCGAGCGTCCTCACGCACCTGTTGTTGTTGACAGTTCACAGACTGTTAAGCAGTTACATGACGTTGCGTCCTGGTCCGCTACTAATGCACCAGTGAGTGTGGACGCTGCGTGTCAAGCATTGCCAACCCCTTTGCTTGTTTCACAGCAGTTATCAGAGGAGGATCCTTCAGATGAGGACGTTGCTGACCCTCAGCATGATGATCATCCTTCGGATGTAGACGAACCCAGAACAGTTCCTCCATCAATGGACTTTAAGAAAGTCATGTTAATTTTTAAGGAGTTGTTTCCCGATCACTTCGTCGCTGTTGCTCCTCGTTCGCCGCCGTCTGAGTTTGTTTTAGGCGTACCTGCTAACATACCAGCCTTTACAAAACTTGTGCTCTCTCGCTCTTCCAAGAGAGCTTTACGGCTTTTAGGCGACTGGTTCGAAACCAAGAGGAGTTTGGGGAAGACGGCCTTTGCCTTCCCCCCATCTAAACTCTCGTCTAGATCGAGCGACTGGTATGCCACGGGAGAAGTTCTCGGCTTGGGAGTCCCTGCCTCTGCCCAGGGCGACTTCTCAAGCCTTGTAGACTCTCCCCGCCGCCTAGCCATGAGACGCTCGAAGATTAGTTGGTCCTCCTCGGACCTTGACCATCTGCTGAAAGGCATTTACAGAGCCTTTGAAGTTTTCAACTTCCTTGACTGGTGTTTGGGAGCCTTAAGTAGGAAAATCTCATCGGCTGATAGAGATGTATCCTTACTGATTATGTCCTGTATGGATAAAGCCATCCGCGATGGTTCCAATGAGCTCTCCTCCTCTTTTACGTCGGGAGTCCTAAAGAAGCGAGAGTCCCATTGCTCTTTTCTGTCGGCAGGAGTTACTCCCTGTCAGAGATCTGAACTGCTCTTTGCTCCCTTATCAAAGTTTTTGTTCCCGCAACAATTGGTTAAGGACATAGCTTCTTCACTCGTGCAGAAGGACACCCATGACTTGGTTGCGTCCTCTGCTTGCAAAGGGACTCCTTCGACATCCTTTTCTGCAAGACCTAGGATAGACACTCCGGCGTCCAGATTTATTCCGCCCTTTCGTGGCAGAGCTCCCAGCAGGGGAAGTACTCGTGCCGAGGGAAAGAGAGGAAAGAAGAGAGGAGCCAAGTCCTCACGTGGCAGAGTCTGACTGCCCGCAGCCTCAGACAGCAGTAGGAGCCAGACTGAAGAACTTCTGGCAAGCCTGGGAGAAGAGGGGCGCAGACCAACAATCTGTGAGGTTGCTCAGAGAGGGGTACAAAATTCCATTTGTACGCAAACCTCCTCTAGCGACTTCCCCCATCGACCTCTCTCCCAGGTACCGAGAGGAGTCAAAGAGACAAGCCCTGAACCTGGAAGTGTCTCTATTGCTAGAGAAGGGAGCGGTGATGAAAGTCTCGGACCTTCAATCACCGGGGTTTTACAACCGTCTCTTCCTAGTACCAAAGAAGACAGGAGGTTGGAGACCGGTGCTAGACGTCAGTGCACTCAACGTCTTTGTTACGAAGACAAAGTTCACCATGGAGACCACGAAATCAGTCTTAGCAGCGGTCAGAAAGGGAGACTGGATGGTCTCTCTCGATCTAAGAGACGCATACTTCCACATCCCCATACACCCAGATTCCCAACCTTTTCTGAGGTTTGTTTTCAACAATGTGGTATACCAGTTTCGGGCCCTGTGCTTTGGCCTAAGTCCTGCCCCTCTCGTGTTTACGAGGCTTATGAGGAATGTAGCAAAATTCCTCCATTTATCGGGAATCCGAGCCTCCCCGTACTTGGACGATTGGCTTCTCAGAGCCTCGTCCAGTCATCGCTGTCTGCAGGATCTTCATTGGACATTGGATCTGACCAAGGAATTGGGACTTTTGGTCAACCTAGAAAAGTCCCAGCTGATTCCATCCCAAACTATACTGTATTTAGGGATGGAGATTCGCAGTCCAGTTTTTCGGGCTTTTCCGTCTGCCCCCCGAATAGAGCAAGCCCTGCTCAAAGTCCAACTGATGTTGAAGAGAGAACGATGCTCAGTCAGGAATTGGATGAGTCTAGTAGGAACTCTATCATCCCTGGAGCAGTTTGTCTCGCTAGGAAGGCTACACCTTCGACCTCTCCAGTTCCATCTAGCTTTTCACTGGAAAAAGGACAAGACGTTAGAGACGGTCTCAATCCCGATCTCCGAACCAGTAAAGGCATGCCTGAATTGGTGGAACGACAATATCAGTCTGAGAGAGGGACTTTCCCTAGCAGTTCAGAACCCAAACCACGTACTATTCTCAGACGGGTCGGATTTAGGTTGGGGTGCGACCCTGGACGGTCAGGAATGCTCAGGTCTGTGGACCTCAAGTCAGAGGAGCATGCACATCAACGGCAAGGAGCTTTTGGCAGTCCACCTGGCCTTGATGAACTTCGAGATTCTCCTTCGAAACAAAGTGGTAGAGATCAACTCCGACAATACCACAGCCTTGGCATACATTTCCAAGCAAGGAGGCACCCACTCCCTGACGCTGTACGAGATCGCAAGGGACCTGCTCATTTGGTCAAGAGATCGAGGCATCTCCCTGTTAACGAGGTTTATCCAGGGCGACTTGAACGTCTTAGCAGACTGCCTCAGTCGGAGGGGTCAGGTAATTCCTACGGAATGGACCCTCCACAAGGACGTGTGCAAGAGTCTTTGGGCGACTTGGGGTCAACCCACCATAGACCTCTTTGCAACCTCGATGACCAAGAGACTTCCAATTTATTGCTCTCCAGTCCCAGACCCAGCAGCAATACACATAGACGCATTTCTTCTAGATTGGTCTCATCTGGACCTATATGCATTCCCACCATTCAAGATTGTCAACAAGGTACTGCAGAAGTTCGCCTCTCACGAAGGGACAAGGTTGACGTTAGTTGCTCCCCTCTGGCCCGCGAGAGAATGGTTCACCGAGGTACTTCAATGGCTGGTAGACTTTCCAAGAAGTCTTCCTCTAAGAGTAGATCTGTTACGTCAGCCCCACATAAAGAATGTACACCAAAGCCTCCCCGCTCTTCGTCTGACTGCCTTCAGACTATCGAAAGACTCTCTAGAGCTCGAGGCTTTTCGAAGGAGGCAGCCAGTGCAATTGCAAGAGCGAGGAGAGCTTCTACCATTAGAGTATACCAGTCGAAGTGGGAAGTCTTCCGAGACTGGTGCAAGTCAGCATCTGTATCCTCGTCCAGTACCTCTGTAGCCCAAATCGCTGATTTTCTCTTACACCTGAGAAAAGTTCGCTCCCTTTCAGCTACCACGATCAAGGGCTACAGGAGCATGTTGGCTTCGGTCTTCCGGCATAGAGGCTTAGATCTTTCCAACAATAAAGATCTACAAGATCTCCTTAAGTCTTTTGAAACCTCTAAGGAACGTCGTTTGGCTACTCCTGGATGGAACTTAGACGTGGTCCTAAGGTTCCTCATGTCAGACAGGTTTGAGCCATTACATTCAGCCTCCCTGAAGGATCTCACTCTTAAGACTCTTTTCCTGGTGTGCTTGGCCTCGGCTAAAAGAGTCAGTGAACTTCATGCCTTCAGTAAGAACATCGGCTTTTCTATAGAAAAAGCCCATTGTTCTCTTCAACTTGGTTTCCTGGCCAAAAATGAACTGCCTTCTCGTCCTTGGCCTAAATCTTTTGATATTCCTTGCTTATCAGAGATCGTAGGCAACGAACTGGAAAGAGTGTTATGTCCCGTTAGAGCTCTTAAGTTCTATTTAGCTCGTACTAAGACATTACGAGGTAAATCTGAAGCGTTATGGTGTTCGGTTAAGAAACCATCCTTACCTATGTCAAAGAATGCTTTGTCATATTTTATCAGATTTTTAATACGAGAAGCTCATTCCCACTTGAATGAGGAAGACCAATCTTTGCTTAAGGTTAAGACGCACGAAATTAGAGCTATAGCAACCTCCGTGGCCTTCAAGCAAAATAGATCTCTGCAAAGTATCATGGACGCGACTTTTTGGAGAAGCAAGTCATTATTCGCGTCTTTTTACTCGAAAGATGTCCAGACTCTTTACGAGGACTGCTACACACTGGGTCCATTCGTTGCAGCGAGTGCAGTAGTGGGTGAGGGTTCTACCACTACACTTCCCTAATTCCAATATCCTTTTTAATCTGTCTCTTGAAATGTTTTTAATATTGTTTTTTATGGGTTGTACGGAAGGCTAAGAAGCCTTTCGCATCCTGGTTGATTTGGCGGGTGGTCAAAGTCATTTCTTGAGAGCGCCCAGATTAGGGGTTTGATGAGGTCCTGTTAGTATGGGTTGCAACCCTTCATACTTCAGCTTCTGGGAGTCTTTCAGCATCCTAAGAGGATCGCTGGGCTTCGTGAGGAAGACAGACTTACAAGGCAGAGTAATCGTCTAAGTCAACTTCCTTACCAGGTACCTATATATTTTGGTTTTGTTATATTGATAACTGTCAAAAACTCTTAGCATATACGCTGTAAACTTAATTAACTCTGGTCTCTACCCACCGCCTTGGGTGTGAATCAGCTATTATATATTCACCGGCTAAGTTAAATATTTAAAAATGATATTTTAATTATAAAATAAATTTTTGAATATACTTACCCGGTGAATATATAAATTAAAGGCCCTCCCTTCCTCCCCAATAGAGACGCAGCGGGACGAGAAGAATTGAAGGGTTTGTTTACATGCATGAGTGGTATCTGGCTGATAGTTGGCGCTGGTGGGCACACCCTCAACCTTCATAGCGATCGCTCACGAGTTTTTGAGTGTGTTTTCTGTCGAGCCGCTGAGCAGCAGCTATTATATATTCACCGGGTAAGTATATTCAAAAATTTATTTTATAATTAAAATATCATTTTTAATATTTTTTGATAATTTTTTGAGAAAATTCGGGCATTTTCCAAGAGACTGAGAAAAACCTGACCTTTCTATGACGAAAATTAAGGCTGTTAGAGCAATTTAAAAAACATATACTGCAAAATGTTCTGGGGAAAAAATAACCCCTTGGGGGTTAAGGGTTGGAAATTTCCAAAGAGCCTGGGGGTAAAAGGGTTAATATTTTACTTCTACAGCTGAGAAGACTTTGAGTCGTCCAATTACTAAACCAGATTTACTTTAATTGCAGAGGAATGAGGATACTGTATCCAAGTGCATCCAGCCTTATTGTTACAATGGAGACCAGCTTACTATCCGAGTGAGGCAGCGTGTGATTGTCGCAACCGCAACAACTGCAGGCGGGATATATAGACTAGGTCTTCCTAATGGCCACTTTACTCATGTATTCGTAGATGAAGCAGGGCAGTTAACCGAACCAGAGTGCCTTGTTGCTTTAGGGTGAGCTCTTTCTTTGGGTAAAGATAAATCATTGCTAAAAAAAATTCTCAATAAGATAGATTACCGTTACCTTTTATTTTACATATATTAGGATATTTATCCCTGAAATGAAATTCAAATTTAATTATTACTATGTGAGATTTAATCTTGCTGATAACTTTTAGGATCGTTCTTATCTCCTTAAATCTTCCTGATATTCATACAGTATTACTGTATTTTGCTCACAAAAGCTGATTTATGTAGACGTTACCCCCTAATTAAAAATTTCCCATCTTCACATCAAGCAGATGCACCTCTCATCCTCCAGTGTGACATCAGGTCACTAATGGCAACAGCCATGTTGTGGCTAGCCAGCACCTACCTCTTCAGTCTTCGTTTGGTTCTAGTTACTCCATTCCCAGATTAAAAGATCTGTTTGATAGATTATTGAGATGTCTTCTTCTGGATTTGATTGTAATTACTGTGTAGATTGTTCAAGGGAATGATATCTAGGAAATCCTGATTCTCGTTCTCTTTTTGTCTTGTGGCGGGTGCAGTCTTCTGATTTGGATAATCATCGTGAAGAATGCGAACATTTTTCTGTTGCCCGTATGGATATATATGTTCAAATGGTTACTGAATATATTAGTAGTTTGATATGTAAAAGAATTACTTTTAGTTCAGGGGAAAATCTAGAAGTTAGACAAGTTAATTTTTATGGTGATGGAATTGCTTATTAACAAGCCCACAGCCATTAACGAGCCCTCAGTCTTTAACAACCTTTTCGTTTTTAATAGTAATAAGCTTTTAGTTTCATTAACTCTGTATGTAAAGTCTAAGTAGTCCTGTGATTTTGCAGCTCATAATAAAAATTCAATCATGACCTGCCCTGTTTTGAACTCCAACATAATTCCTTAAGTTTTAATTAA
The DNA here is from genome assembly GCF_036898095.1 of Palaemon carinicauda. Classification (NCBI taxonomy): domain Eukaryota; kingdom Metazoa; phylum Arthropoda; class Malacostraca; order Decapoda; family Palaemonidae; genus Palaemon; species Palaemon carinicauda. The sequence continues at coordinate 21,875,712 of NC_090757.1, forward strand.
CGGCGCTATTACACCAATATACAAGGGATCAGATGATGCACAGCACCTGATTGATCAAGATCCTGTCTTAGAGCCTCACACTCTAAAACTATTACTTATTCTTTTACATAACTCTCGCAATTCGCGTATCCAAACTGCTCATTTGGACTATTGATTCTGAGGTATAAGTCCATATTGGTATTCTGGATCGTAATGTCACTCCACTCGCTGAAGAAAATGCTGATATGCAACCTTTTAGTTCATAGATTAATGATGTGGCATATCATATGGTTCCTATTACTTATGGTTTGCATCATGTCTCGGATGGCAGTGCACATCGTTTGCTCATGAATTCTGTTATTGGCACATCTCAAGTTTTCCCTAATTATATTTGATGTAGGTGCTAGCACCTGTATGGCTGAAATGATTGCCTTATAATACACAAGTGCAAGGGTACCCATGAAAGATAAACAAATGGGAAGGGCAGTATTTAATGTAATGGAGAATTTTCAGAATAGGAAGAGTGTTACGATAGAATTTTTTAATGTTCTTTTAATCTGAAGAAAAAAAATAATTCGACAACAGCAATTGAAGTATAAAAAGAAACTGAAAAAAAGCATTTATTCGCAAACTTATTTACAAAGAAACTAAACATTGCTTCTCAAGTACCATCAATGACCAATCAAATTAATAAAAAATATGGATAGATATAAGGAACAATCTGGAAAGTAGGGCAATAAAATACTTGAATGAAAAGTTGCTGATTTATCATTAACTGCTGAAAGTGATACTGGTATGGGAGGGTAGGAACAGTTTTGACTACTAGATAAGCAGGAAGCACTGCTTCTCTTTGTCTCTGAGAAGACATCTCTTCGTCTCTGAGAAGACATAATTTCCGAGAAGACATCTCTTCGTCTCGGACATGACAAAATTTTGGAAAACGGCGTTTGTCGTCTGAATAGGAGACTCCCCTCGGAATCTAGCTCTGTCCGACCTTTGGTTTTCTCAGTGCTTTCTTTCCTATCTCCTCTGAACAGTCCTTTCTCTAATCTTATATACCCGTATGCGAGTAAAGCCAATCCTGACAGACAATCGACATAGCCATATAAATTTTTTTATATTATGCATCCTGATTGGTTTTCTTTAAAAACGCCCACTTTGGTCAAGCCATAGAAACTTCAAGAGCAAGTTTCCTGATGCAATCTGGAAGCAGTGCAGTGCCATATGATAAATACGTAGCAGGGGAAGCCATGCGGTGATGTTTCCATGAAAAATGGATTTTCATTGAAGCTCTGTTTGTCCCCCAAGTGCTGCTGATAGTAATTAAAGTGATGCAATCTTTGACCAGACACTATCTGGATATCTTCTCTTGGAAAAGAGATGTACTTTTCCTATTTTTATATTTGTCTTTAACAATAATGCATCTGTCCGTGACACGTTCAACTAAAAGAAACAAATGAAAAATAAGAAAATTTATATGTAAACTGAGGAACAACCCTGCTTACACTTCAACTTCCTGTTGCCAATGCATAATAATTTTAGTCTTTAACTTTGTGGGGCATAATTTCAAAACTTTGGAAACTATTAACTTTTCCTCCCAATTCGTATGGTAGTTTTTGTGAAATTTGGTTTGCCTTTTTATAGACCAAATACACCATCAATTAATTTGTATTTTTGTTTTTCTCCATTTTTTTTTATATAGCTTGAGCATTATTTGTTTTCCCAGCTTCAGCAACAACTTGTTACATAAATTTAGCGGTATATTTTCTTGCCGATCCTTTGCCATAGTGAAAAAGGATAAAAGATAATGATATATCAGTCATACATACTCTACTCAATGCCATTTATAACAACTACGATAATTGTTTACTACCGTATGGAACTTTAAATGCAAGGAAATAAGCTGTTGTTATCCAAATCAGTGGTTCATAAAGAAAAATTTTTTTTTGTTCTGTTGTTTTTAACTGTATGCATTACTAATGATAATTTTATCACTTTGCTTTCTTTACTTATTGAAATAGAAGTTAGGCTAAAGAGAAGGCGAGAAAGAGGTTAGTTTATTATAATTTGGTCTGAAGACAAGGGAGCACATAGTATTGTACACGAGATACATGATGAATTTTTTTTTTTTGGGGGGGGGATGAAGATTTGGGTGGCTCACACTATGCAAGGTTGCAGGAGTAAGATTATAAATATTAATTTTTTTTTTCTTATTTAACTCTTTTAGTAAATTGATATGGTTTTCCTTCAATGTCTAATGTGTCTGTGAGTTGTTTGTGGTCATTTGGGTGATATAATAGGAGGTTAGAACAAGGTTGTAAGGCATTTTAAAGGGGTAATCTTATATGACACTTGATTATCCGATTACAGCAAAGTCCCATGGGTGCCGGTTAAAAGCACTTCTATTGTAGTACTAGATTGGATTAATTTTTTGGAATTCTCATTTTCATTTATATGAAAAGACTCTGTCCATTTCAGCTATTAAGTATGAATACTTTATTCAAGCATCCATGACATTATTTATCTGTTTCAGGTATTATTGGGGATGTATTTAGGACCTTTATTATTGAAAACCCTAGTAGTAAGAGGATTTTTAAAAAAATCTGGAAGTAGTATTTAATTTTTAAAATATTCAGATTTGAACCTCTGGAAAAGCTTTCTAACAAAGATATCATGGCTAAAACCCTTTTGTTCTTGGTATTGTAGTGCTTACCTGGCTGCGGCATAGCACACAGATTTACTATCGGGTTAATGACTTCGATCATGACTAACCCATATCTAGATAAATTGCCTCTGGGAGTAATCATATTACTGGACACCACCCCTTGTTTTGGTTCTGGACAAAGGGACCTAACAAGATACACATATTTCATGTAAGATTTTTCTATATGAGGATTACCACCACACTATGTGGTTGAGGATCTGTGGTTCCAGGAAGAAAATATAAGGAAATTATAAAAAAAAAAACATTTGTTTGATAAAGAAAAAATAAAAAAAATTCTATATTTCTTCAGTATATTATTATTATTATTACTTGCTGAGCTATAACCCTAGTTGGAAAAGCAGGATGCTAAAAGCCCAAGGGCTCCAATAGGAAAATAGCTCAGTGAGGAAAGGAAATAAGAAAATAAATAAACAACAAAAGTAGTAATGAACAAAATAAAATATTTTAAGAACAGCAACAACTTCAAAATAGATCTTTCATATATAAACTATAAAACCTTAAAAAAGGAAGAGAAGAGAAATAAGATAGAAAAGAGTGCCTGGGTGTACCTTCAAGCAAGATAACTCTAACCCAAGGCAGTAGAAGACCATGGTACAGAGGTTATGGCACTATCCAAGACTAAAGAATAATGGTTTGACTTTGGAGTGTCCTCCTAGAAGAGCTGCTTACCATAGCTAAAGAGTCTCTTCTACTCTTACTAAAAGGAAAGTAGCCACTGAATCATTAAAGTGCAGTAGTTAAACTTTTGAGTGAAGGAGAATCGTTTGGTAATCTCAACGTTGTCAGGTGTATGAGGACAGAGGAGAATGTGGAAAGAGTATGCCAGACTATTTGGTGTATGTGTAGGCAAAGTAAAAATGAGCCGTAACCAGAGAGAAGGATCCAATGTAGTACTTTCTGGCCAGTCAAAGGACCCAATAACTAGTGGTAGTATCTCAATGGGTGTTGGTGCCATAGCCAACCTACTACCTATAAAAAAGAGAAAATGTATAATACTATTAAACACTGAAGATAACCAATTAATGGGCTGGTGCACTGACCAATCATAAGAGAACCTCAACAATGTAAAGTAAATTATACTAAAGAACTCAAAAAAAAAAAAAGAAATTTATTAGTCCTCTATCAGTACATCATTAACAAAAAGGTAAGTACTGTAAGAAGATATGTTGAAATACAGCTAGAATGGAGACTAGATATAATTACACAAACAAATCCTCTTTCTACTTCTACTTCAGTACATTATTCTTGTGTCTAGAAAAGCTAAAACAACCCCCAAGCACAGGTTCCAGCTTTATGTAGATGAGAATACTCTACAGTTACTATTAACATTATCAACAGGTTGATCTATCCCTCTAAGGGATGAAAACACATGGTTTATATTTGCTTTTCAGCAAGGAACCATGGCCTGAGCAACAACCTTACCACAAACATGTTCATCATCCACGTACCGTTCACAGGGCAGCCACAGGCAAGGCACTACACTGTTTCAAATGTTCAGTTCAAAGGTATTTTCACAAGGCAATTTTTTGCAAACAAATCACAGCCACAGGCAAGGCACTACACTGTTTCAAATGTTCAGTTCAAAGGTATTTTCACAAGGCAATTTTTTGCAAACAAATCACAGCCACAGGCAAGGCACTACACTGTTTCAAATGTTCAGTTCAAAGGTATTTTCACAAGGCAATTTTTTGCAAACAAATCACAGCCACAGGCAAGGCACTACACTGTTTCAAATGTTCAGTTCAAAGGTATTTTCACAAGGCAATTTTTTGCAAACAAATCACAGCCACAGGCAAGGCACTACACTGTTTCAAATGTTCAGTTCAAAGGTATTTTCACAAGGCAATTTTTTGCAAACAAATCACAGCCACAGGCAAGGCACTACACTGTTTCAAATGTTCAGTTCAAAGGTATTTTCACAAGGCAATTTTTTGCAAACAAATCACGCTATGTACATACACAAAACATACTTCTTGATGTCATGACATGAATCAGGTGGCATTTTAGTTATTTGCATGTTTTACTGCGATACACGCCATGGTGTAATTACCTGAACCGTGCCAGTGGGCAATATTCGCGTTACCGGTTTCTGGTTCTGGGTCTTAATTAATCATGTTCAAAGCACTAGGTTGTCAGCTGGTTCCCTGCTGAGTAGGATATTGCTCAAATCTAGAATAAAGAAAAAAATTTTGAGAAAATTTAAAGGGCTGAGTGAAATAATTTTACAATAAATATTTTTTTTTATAAACTTCTGTACAAAAGTAAACAAAAACTATGAAAATATTTTATTATTTCAATACCAGAACAGTACTCTTTCACAGTTATATCAATGGCTTTCATTATTGAACTACAAGCTCTTCCTTGTAAGGTAGGTTTTGGAAAAAATAGAAAAAAATATTCTTATCTCTTGCTTATATTCAAAACTAAAAAAGATTTGAAGACCAAAAGTTAACCTCAATTTTATAAAATTATTTTTTTTGGAAAAGGAGGTTAGGATTACTTCAGAGATAGATGTTCTTGTGCAGTGAGGTCTTCTTAGTTTTATTTGACGAGACCTAATTTTGTTTTGTAGGATTACGTTTACTAATCAACCATTGTGCAAAGAAACTATTTCCTCTCCGGTTAAAAGATTGATCACTCTATCTCACAAGGAGTTACATCCAAGTCAAATGAAAGACTTGAAAGTTAGGGTGCATGACATTACGAATGAAGCTACTTCTCTGAATTTTTGTAGAAAGAGTTTTAGCAGCAGCTCAGTGGTTGGCCAAATCGATCATTACTAAAGAGTATCTTAAAGAATTTCGGTTCTATTAACAAGATTGCTGGTCTTTAGGTCCTGTAGTAGCTGAAGAGAATGTGGTTTGATGAAATTGGTTATATTCTAATCTTATTAACTGCTTGGTGTTCCCAGCTGTGACAAATTCACTGTCGGGCTCATGACTTGTAAACTTTTTTTTACAGTGAGCAATGATGTCGTGTATCAACCTATGCATGTTGACACAGTATAACTAACAAAGGAATAAAGCTAAAAGAAAGCTGAATAGATTCAACTGGTGAATTTAAAAAGTTTTAGGTATCATTTTCCCTATTTTTAATACATGGTGTTGGTAAAGTATATAGATAATAGGTAGTAAAAAGGATTTAGAAACACAATTTGGGGAATTGATTTATAACATTAGCTGTAAAGATTTAGTACCGAAGCACTAGACTGAGAGGTGAGCGTAGTTTAGAAAGTACTGTGTTATTATTTCAAGAACTTAAAATTCCAATCTCTTTCCTTCATGACTCATCTCCATCAGTGTGGAAGTTAGCAATATGGACATCAAGGGAGATTCATAGAAATAAATTAAATTTTGATAATGAAAATTTTCATTTCCTTACTGTAATCCTAATGTTCATACACATTCCCACTCTTCTCCCAACTAACTAATGAATTCAAGCGGATTGGATATTAGTTTCGATATCGAGACTGAAGTGGCAAGTGATGGCTAGCCACACTTTGGCTGTTACCATTAATCACTAGATGTCCCATTGGTGGCCGAGAAACGAAGCCGCTTGAAGGGAAGGCGAAATTTTTATTAGTATTTTCGGTGGGTAACATCGATATAAGTGGCTTTCGAGAACAAAGGAATGTGAACGTCAAGTTAAAGAAAAATTTTTATGATCCAAATTCCATTTTTAGGTTAGTGAACAATGTGTCGGGACAGATAGTCCTTGCAGGCGATCCCCAGCAACTTGGTCCTGTGGTTATAAGTAGACTGGCAAAGAATTATGGTTTGCAAGAGTCTCTTCTTCATCGTCTCTGTGATTCTGTACTTTATCAGGTCTGTATAATCTAGAATATATTGATAGACTAAAATTGTATGGTATACTATACTTAGTAATTCTTTGCTCTTATCAAGTCTATAATGTAGATTTTATAGACTATTTTAATAAACTAGAATTTCATGGTAATGCAATATGTGCTCACGAAGAAATAGATATTTGTGCAAAAGTGAGATAATGAAATATACTGTAACTTAAATGTTAAGAAGAAATTAGAAATGGCCTTATTAACAATGTCTACTTGTTCATCACTGTGCGTTATCATCTATGTAGAAGCAGTGTAAGTTCATATACTGTATGCTGCTGGTTATGTCCCAGATATTGGCAATATCAATGTAATTACAAGATCTTCATTTTTCAATATTAAACTTAGCCGGTGATTATAATAGCTGCAACTCTGTTGCTCGACAGAAAACTCTAAGGTAAAACTCGCCAGCGATCGCTACACAGGTTGCGGGTGTGCCCAACAGCGCCATCTGTCGTCCAGATACCCAGTACTCAATGTAAACAAAGACTCAATTTTCTCTCTGTCGTGCTACCGACAAGACGTACTTACTCGCTGTTGCTAAACTGGATTTGTTTTCTCAACTAATTGGTGAAGTACATTATTCTAGTTTTCAGCTTTCGCTGTGCAGGCTTTCTCTTCACAAATCCTTGAACTCTTATTGATTACGGATTCTTTGTTGATGACTTTTTGATAGTTTTTGAATTTCCCTTTGACCAATTCAAAATGGCTGACCCTTCACAAGTCCCAAAATTTAGGAAGTGCAATGCTAGGGACTGTTCAAGGCGTCTTCCGAAGGCCTCTATCGACCCTCACACTGTTTGTTCCAATTGTCGGGATAAAACCTGTCAATTGGAAGATCGATGTGAGGAGTGCGTTGGGCTTTCGGAATTCGATTTTATCGAATTCCAAAAGTATACACGTAGGCTAGAGAGAGATAGAGTTAGGAGAAGTTCCTCTCGTTCTATTGACATTTCCTCTCTTCATGCCCCACAACCTATTCCTTCCCCTGTAGTGGTTGCTCCTAATCCCCCTTCTGGCACTCAGGAACCTTCGATGGCTGATATGATGCGTGCCATCCAAGCTCTGGGTGAGAGAGTTGAGTCCCTGGCTAGTGACCGTAATCAGCTCATGGCGGATGTGAAGGAGCTGAAGTGTAAAAGTGCAGTGAGAAGTGTTAAAGTGAGTGATAGTGTTGTGGATAGTGTTGCGCTTGAGGGTTCGTCTGTTCGTGCCTGTCGTCCTCCTAGTCCGGGACCTCTTGCAAGCTCCCAAGTCCAGGGGAGAAGCAATGTCGTACGACAAATGGGTTCGAGAGGCTTTAATCAGCGAACAGACGTTCCCTCCGTGGTATCGGGCGTATCTACCCAAGATCGCCCCTGCCTAACAAAGACGAGAGAGCCCATTTATACCTCGTCTTCGGAAGGTGTTTCTCGCAAGAAACCATGGACCAAGGTCTCACGACCGCTAAAGCGCAAGTCGGTCCCTTCCGCATAAGTCCAACGGCCCAGCTGTAGCCACTGGGTCAGTTCGGACTCGCTGCAGTCATCCGATGACTGCTCACCTCCTAAGAGAGGCAAAGCGGTACCGCTTCAGACAATTACACCGTCTGTCGCCGCACCTGCTCCTGTAGACCCTAAGTGGTCTTTACTGCAAGACATGCAGTCTCAACTCACGTCGCTTATGCAGGACTTTCGTGCGGAGAAGGTTGCTGCCGCACCAGCTAGTGCAGCTCCTTGCCTACAACCACCCACACGATCGGTTGTGCGTCCTGGGGACGCTGAGGTAACCTTCTCACGCACTCCAGTTGAGAGAGTTCCGCCACCCATGCGTTCCAGTGTGATCTGCCAGCCGCATGTTGACGTTCAGCGACGCACGGAGGTATCCGTTGACGTTCGTGAGGTTCAACAACCGTCAGAGTTGTTTTGTTTTGACGCGGTGCGTCAACCTCCGCAACCCATTGTGGTTGCCACTGCTCACCCACATCAGTCTAGACAGTCTGGAGTAGACGCTGTGCGTCCCCGCGCTGCTATGGTTGTTGCCAGCTCACAGACTGGGCAGCAGTTCCATGACGTTGCGTCCGGCTCAGTCACGCATGCACCCGTGCGACCGGACCCAGCCAACCAGCCGTTACCCACTCCGTTGCCGTTCCCTCATCATTTATCGGATGAGGGACTTTCTGATGATGATGGTGCTGCACACGTAGATGAACCGCATTCAGAACTGGACGAGCCTAAGTCTACGCAACCCTCTTTGGACTTTAGGAAAGTTTTGGCCCTGTTCAAAGAGATGTTTCCGGACCAGTTTGTGTCTGTGGCTCCGCGTTCTCCTCCGTCAGAGTTTGTGTTAGGCATGCCGTCAACCACTCCTGCCTTTACTAGACTCGTCCTCGCACGCTCGTCCAAGAGAGCTTTGCGGGTGATAGGAGAATGGCTGCAGTCCAAAAAGAGTTTAGGGAAGACAGCTTTTACGTTTCCCCCTGCTAGACTCTCTTCTAGATCGAGCGTCTGGTATGCCACGGGAGAAGTTCTCGGCTTGGGAGTTCCTGCCTCTGCAAGGGCGACTTCTCAAGTCTTGTAGACTCTCCCCGCCGCCTAGCCATGAGACGCTCGAAGATATGTTGGTCATCTTCGGACCTGGACCACCTTTTGAAAGGTATATTTAGAGCCTTCGAGGTTTTTAACTTCTTAGACTGGTGTCTAGGAGCTCTAAGCAGAAAGATCTCTCCGACGGAGAAGGAGACTTCCTTGCTCATTATGTCCTGCATGGACAAGGCCGTACGTGATGGGTCTAATGAGCTTGCTGCATCTTTGGTGTCCGGAGTCCTTAAGAAGCGTGAGAACCTATGTTCATTCCTTTCAGCTGGAGTTACACCATGCCAGAGATCCGAACTTCTGTTTGCTCCTCTTTCTAAGTGCCTTTTTCCAGAGGACCTGATTAAGGAAATTGCCGCTTCTTTGATACAGAAGGATACTCACGATCTTGTTGTGTCCTCTGCTCGCAAAGCCACCCCTTTGCCTACCTTGTCAGCTAGACCAAGGATGGACACTCCAGCGTCCCGTTTTATTCCGCCCTTTCGTGGCAGAGCCTCCAGCAGACGAGGTGCTCGTGCCGAAGGGAGACGTGGAAAGAAGAAAGGAACCAAGTCCTTTAAGGGCAGAGTCTGACTGCCAGCTTCTTCAGACAGCAGTGGGAGCCAGACTCAAGAACTTCTGGCAGACCTGGGAAAAGAGAGGCGCAGATGCACAATCTGTGAAGTTGCTCAGAGAGGGGTACAAGATCCCTTTTGTACGAAAACCCCCTCTAGCAACGTCTCCCATCGATCTCTCTCCCAGGTACAGAGAGGAAGACAAGAGACGAGCATTGAAACAGGAAGTGTCTCTCTTACTAGAGAAGGGAGCGGTAGTCAAAGTCCTGGACCATCAAACCCCGGGATTCTACAACCGTCTCTTCTTGGTGTCAAAGAAGAAAGGAGGGTGGAGGCCGGTGCTAGACGTCAGTGCGCTGAATGTCTTTGTCACAAAGCAGACGTTCTCCATGGAGACCACAAAGTCGGTTCTAGCAGCGGTCAGAAGGGAAGACTGGATGGTCTCGTTAGACCTAAGGGACGCCTACTTCCACGTCCCCATCCACCCGGACTCCCAACATTTTCTGAGATTCGTTTTCGAAAAGGTTGTCTACCAGTTTCAAGCCCTGTGCTTTGGCCTAAGCACAGCTCCTCTTGTGTTTACGAGGCTGATGAGGAATGTAGCCAAATTCCTTCATTTAGCGGACATCCGAGCCTCCCTCTATTTGGACGACTGGCTTCTCAGAGCTTCTTCCAGTCGTCGCTGTCTGAAGGATCTAAAGTGGACTCTAGATCTGACCAAGGAATTGGGTCTCCTTGTCAATATGGAAAAGTCACAAGTGGTCCCATCCCAAACTATTTTGTATTTAGGGATGGAGATTCACAGTCTAGCTTTTCGGGCTTTTCCGTCGGCCCCCAGAACAAGCCAAGCCCAGTTATGCATCCAGAACATGCTGAAGAAGGAACGATGTTCAGTCAGGAAGTGGATGAGTCTGATAGGGACGCTATCATCCCTGGAACAGTTCGTGTCATTAGGAAGACTACACCTCCGTCCTCTTCAATATCACCTAGCATTTCACTGGAAAAAGGACAAGACGCTAGAAGCGGTCTCGATCCCCATTTCCGAGAAGATGAAGTCTTGCCTGACATGGTGGAAGGACAGTATCAGCCTCAGAGAGGGCCTGCCCCTGGCTGTTCAGACACCCAACCACGTTCTCTTCTCGGACGCATCGGACGTAGGCTGGGGCGCGACATTAGACGGTCGGGAATGCTCGGGAATATGGAACTCGAGTCAAAGAACAATGCATATCAACTGCAAGGAGCTACGGGCAGTACATCTGGCCTTGAAAAGCTTCAGGTCTCTCCTTCAAGGCAAAGTGGTGGAGGTGAACTCGGACAACACCACGGCTTTGGCGTACATCTCCAAGCAAGGAGGGACCCACTCACTGACGTTGTACGAGATCGCAAGGGACCTCCTCACCTGGTCAAAAGGTCTAAACATTTCGCTAGTAACGAGGTTCATCCAAGGCAACTTGAATGTCATGGCAGATTGTCTCAGTCGGAAGGGACAAATAATTCCAACAGAATGGACCCTCCACAAGGATGTATGCAAGAGACTTTGGGCCACCTGGGGCCAGCCGACCATAGATCTCTTCGCAACCTCGATGACCAAGAGGCTCCCGATATATTGCTCACCAATCCCGGACCCAGCAGCAGTTCATATAGATGCCTTTCTCCTAGATTGGTCACATCTAGATCTATATGCATTCCCTCCGTTCAAGATTGTCAACAAGGTACTGCAGAAGTTCGCCTCTCACGAAGGGACAAGGTTGATGCTAGTTGCTCCCCTCTAGCCCGCGAGAGAATGGTTCACCGAGGTACTTCGATGGCTAGTAGACGTTCCCAGAACTCTTCCTCTAAGGGTGGACCTTCTACGTCAGCCACACGTAAAGAAGGTACACCAAGGCCTCCACGCTCTTCGTCTGACTGCCTTCAGACTATCGAAAGACTCTCGAGAGCTAGAGGCTTTTCGAAGGAGGCAGCCAGAGCGATTGCTAGAGCAAGGAGAACATCCACCCTTAGAGTCTACCAATCGAAGTGGAAAGTCTTCCGAAACTGGTGCAAGTCAGTATCTGTATCCTCGACCAGTACCTCTGTAACTCAAATAGCTGACTTCCTCTTATACCTGAGGAAAGAACGATCTCTGTCAGCTCCCACTATCAAGGGTTACAGAAGCATGTTGGCATCAGTCTTCCGTCACAGAGGCTTAGATCTTTCCAACATAAAGATCTACAGGACCTCCTTAAGTCTTTTGAGACCACGAAGGAGCGTCGTTTGGTTACACCTGGTTGGAATTTAGACGTGGTACTAAGATTCCTCATGTCAGACAGGTTCGAGCCGTTACAATCAGCCTCCCTGAAAGATCTCACCTTAAAAACTCTTTTCCTGGTATGCTTAGCCACAGCTAAAAGAGTCAGTGAGATTCATGCCTTCAGCAAGAACATCGGATTCTCATCTGAAACGGCTACATGTTCTCTACAACTTGGTTTTCTAGCTAAAAACGAGCTGCCTTCTCGACCTTGGCCGAAATCGTTCGATATTCCAAGCTTATCGAATATGGTTGGAAATGAACTAGAAAGAGTCTTATGCCCTGTGAGAGCTCTTAAGTTCTATTTAAAACGAACTAAACCTTTACGAGGCCTGTCTGAAGCTTTATGGTGTTCAGTTAAGAAACCATCTTTGCCTATGTCAAAGAATGCTTTATCCTATTTTATCTGACTGTTAATACGAGAAGCTCATTCCCATCTGAGTGAGGAAGACCAAGCTTTGCTGAAGGTAAGGACACACGAAGTTAGAGCTGTCGCAACTTCCGTGGCCTTTAAACAAAATAGATCTCTGCGAAGTATAATGGACGCAACCTATTGGAGAAGCAAGTCAGTGTTCGCGTCTTTTTATCTTAAGGATGTCCAGTCTCTTTACGAGGACTGCTACACTCTGGGACCATTCGTAGCAGCGAGTGCAGTAGTGGGTGAGGGCTCAACTACTACAATTCCCTAATTCCATAACCTTTTTAATCTTTCTCTTGAAATGTTTTTATTGTTGTCTTTGGGTTGTCCGGAAGGCTAAGAAGCCTTTCGCATCCTGGTTGATTTGGCGGGTGGTCAAAGTCATTTCTTGTGAAGCGCCTAGATTAGGGGTTTTGAGGAGGTCCTGTTGTATGGGTTGCAACCCTTGATACTTCAGATCCTAGGGGTCGATCAGCATCCTAAGAGGATCGCGAGGCTCCGTAAGGAAGACGTACTTAAAAAGGCAGAGTAATTGTTCAAGTCGACTTCCTTACCAGGTACCTATTTATTTTGTTTTTGTTATTTTGATAACTTCTAAAATGAAATAAAAACTCTTAGCTCATAATAATGTAAACATATATTGCTGGTCTCTACCCACCCCCCTGGGTGTGAATCAGCTATTATAATCACCGGCTAAGTTTAATATTGAAAAATGTTATTTTTATAATAAAATAAATTTTTGAATATACTTACCCGGTGATTATAAATTAAAGGACCCTCCCTCCCTCCCCAATAGAGACACAGTGGAACGAGGAGAAAATTGAGTCTTTGTTTACATTGAGTACTGGGTATCTGGACGACAGATGGCGCTGTTGGGCACACCCGCAACCTGTGTAGCGATCGCTGGCGAGTTTTACCTTAGAGTTTTCTGTCGAGCAACAGAGTTGCAGCTATTATAATCACCGGGTAAGTATATTCAAAAATTTATTTTATTATAAAAGTAACATTTTTCGTAGAAAATCTATTTTCAGCTCCAGTAACCCATATTGGTTGTTATCCTACGTAACAAGATGAGCAAAATTATTTTAAGCTTCTTGAAGATTTACTAAACTCGCCTAACCCTTTTATATTTTAGAAGTTGATTTCTTATGTGTATGCCCAAGTGTCATTGCTGTTATTGGTTGAGCATATTTTAGTGTATTACTCAGTGGATAATGACCAGCGACAGAGTTTCCATCTTGATGAAAAATTCATTCCTGAAAATATGGGAGATGATCGAGAGACTGGTGGTGTTATCAATTTTTAAAGTTTGTTAAGATTTTTAGCGATGCAATATTTTGCTTTAATCTTGTATATTATAATTTTAACTTTTTGTTTGTATAATTTTTTTAATTCCTAATTTATTAAAGGAAGATTGAATGATTAGTGAGAGCTGATTGAAGTTAAGTTCGAACTAAAAAAAAATCATCTTTTAATATAATATTTCTAACACAGTGACTTAGTGTTCTAGTGCTTGGTTTGTAATGGGTAGCTGATTTAATGCCAACAATATACCAAGCACAAATTATGACAAAGCTTTGTGGCTTTGTGGTGAATACACCAGCCAGCTACTAAAGATGAGTGATGATGCTCAGAAGGAAAGGTTCAGGAACTATTTATTATTTAATATTAAAGGCATCATAGCTATTACAATATATTACATGGACAACTAAGAACACCTGAAACCCTTGTCACAGTAGCTATTTAATGATAAAGAAAGTTTATAATGTCACCATAAATGTTTCATTTTAAATATATTCATAATATTTAGTTTACTTTTCACTTGGAAATGAAAAACATTATTTGCGAGTTTAGTGAACAGCATCACTAGCTTGAGTCTCTGAGAAACATATTTTCATTTTAAAAAGAAAGATGCTACAATTATTAATGTCTTAGTACAAACGTACTTCTGGAATGGTACGTATTGGATATTCCTGCAATTAACTTATTAAATACAGTATTCCCATTCCAAGATTTAATCTTATGCATATGCAGTATGCTTTTGATTCCAAAACAGGCTTGAACTTTTCTTTAAATAGGTAAAAAAATAAGAAATCTTTTCTTTATCTAAGGATTATCTGATAAGGTTTTCTTTTTCATCTTTTTAAATATGGAAAATCTAATTAGTAATGTGTATGTAGCAAATGTATGAACTGTGTTAGTTTATTATTTTTTTATAATGTGTCAACCTTTTCCATTCACCAAGAAATTCATTTACTAAATAAAAAGTTTGGTTAAAATCTTTCCAATGAGGATTTGTAGCCAATGTAATTATTATCTCGGTTGCTGATTATGGTTATAGTTTTAAGTACTTTTATTGTGGTAGATTTTACTTCCATAAGTGCTCAACCAGAATTTACGAACATTGGAAATAGTATTGTGTTATCCCTCCTAACCCAGTCAACTGTTGTAGTGTGATTTTGTTAAAGTAAAAATACTGCTTTCTGCTTTTCATTAGGTAGCACTGTTAAGATGCAATTCTGTCTTCTTAGCTCTGAAACTTATAATATGGAAGTTTTATCTTCAGGAATTGTTTTTTGCCTATTTTAATTTTGGATATAATTTTTAAACAAGATTATAGAGTATCTGATGATCTTTTGTAATTATGTTAAAAGTAATAGCCATCTCAGAATTCCAGACTTTTAGCAGCACAAATACTTTTTCATTAAAAAGAGATAAGATTAATTGGTAAATTTACATGAATATTTTAACATCTATAACAAGTTTCAGTAGTTTTTTCTTTAGATGGATGGTTTATTTTTATTAGTACTGATATGCACAATGAAAGCCAGAGTATAAGAAGAATTAACAAATGTGATCTTGGTTGCAATTAAATTCAAGTCTCATTGAAATAACCTTTCGGGTGTAATAGTCTTTCAGCATGCACATTGTATGTTGCGTTTATGGATCTGGAGAAAGCGTATGATAGAGTTGATAGGGGAGCAATGTGGAATGTGATGAGGTTATATGGAGTTGGTGGAAGGTTGTTGCAAGCAGTGAAAAGTTTCTACAAAGGTAGTAAAGCATGTGTTAGAATAGGAAATTAAGTGAGTGATTGGTTTCCGGCGAGAGTGGGGCTGAGACAGGGATGTGTGATGTCGCCGTGGTTGTTTAACTTGTATGTTGATGGAGTGGTGAGAGAGGTGAATGCTCGAGTGCTTGGATGAGGATTAAAACTGGTAGACGAGAATGACCATGAATGGGAGGTACATCAGTTGTTGTTTGCGGATGATACTGTACTGGTTGCAGACACAGAAGAGAAGCTTGACCGACTAGTGACAGAATTTGGAAGGGTGTGTGAGAGAAGGAAGTTGAGAGTTAATGTGGGTAAGAGTAAGGTTATGAGATGTACGAGAAGAGAAGGTGGTGCAAGGTTGAATGTCATGTTGAATGGAGAGTTACTTGAGGAGGTGGATCAGTTTAAGTACTTGGGGTCTGTTGTTGCAGCAAATGGTGGAGTGGAAGCAGATATACGTCAGAGAGTGAATGAAGGTTGCAAAGTGTTGGGGGAAGTTAAGGGAGTTGTAAAAAATAGAGGGTTGGGCATGAATGTAAAGAGAGTTCTATATGAGAAAGTGATTGTACCAACTGTGATGTATGGATCGGAGTTGTGGGGAATGAAAGTGACGGAGAGACAGAAATTGAATGTGTGTGAGATGAAGTGTCTAAGGAGTATGGCTGGTGTATCTCGAGTAGATAGGGTTAGGAACGAAGTGGTGAGGGTGAGAACGGGTGTAAGAAATGAGTTAGCAGCTAGAGGACATAAATGTGTTGAGGTGGTTTGGCCATGTTGAGAGAATGGAAAATGGCTGTCTACGAAAGAAGGTGATGAATGCAAGAGTTGATGGGAGAAGTACAAGAGGAAAGCCAAGGTTTGGGTGGATGGATGGAGTGAAGAAAGCTCTGGGTGATAGGAGGATAGATGTGAGAGAGGCAAGAGAGCGTGCTAGAAATAGGAATGAATGGCGAGCGATTGTGACGCAGTTCTGGTAGACCCTGCTGCTTCCTCTGGTGCCTTAGATGACTGCGGAGGTAGCAGCAGTAGGGGATTCAGCATTATGAAGCTTCATCTGTGGTGGATAACTGGGGAGGGTGGGCTGTGGCACCCTAGCAGTACCAGCTGAACTCGGTTGAGTCCCTTGTCAGGCTGGGAGGAACGTAGAGAGTAGAGGTCCCCTTTTTGTTTTGTTTCATTTGTTGATGTCGGCTACCCCCCAAAATTGTTGAAGTGCCTTGGTATATGTATGTAAGTCCTCTTATTTGGTAAAAACTGAACATTGTTAAGAATTTGTGCATTCTTTGTCAAACTTCAGAGTGTAAGGAAGTTGAGTTTTTTAACAAGATTATGGGATTTAATACAAAAGGTTAAGGGTTAAAATGGAACAACATACAGTAGTGATATTTTTCATCTTTTCCTTCAGGCTTTGGGTCTTAAGGTTAAAACAAGATATATATATATATATATATATATATATATATATATATATATATATATATATATATATATATATATATATATATATATATATATATATATATATATATAGAAAAATGTTCAGTAGATGCCACATGTGTATCAAATATTAAGCAGTAGTCCTAAATTTGAGATATGACTTTCATTGAAACTTCTTACAGCCAGAAGAAAAAAACAGTAGCTCATCTTGGACATATGAACCACGCTTAGTCACTCAACTTTTGAGGAATTACAGATCACATCCTGACATAATCAACGTTTCGTCAAAATTGTTTTATCACGACAGTCTGGTGGCCTATGCGGATGGCGAGGTCAGTGTAGTGTTTCTCATTACAGTTATCTTGTCATTTACATATTTAATTATTGAAATATTTTATGGGAGTGTTAGATAAGTACAGCATTGGAACATTATCAGAGAATATGACTAAAAATTTTAAGTCATAGTAAATGCCAGATATCAATGTTTTTTTTTTTTTAAATATTCTTCTGTCGAATGTTACCATCTGTTTTATGCAAAATGTACCCTGCATATACCTGCTTTCTGAAAGACCATATTAGATTTTTTTCTTGAAATTACCTCTTGTTTGCTCTTTGTATTAAATTTTGATATTTTGTTTTCCCTTATACAGTAATTATTATTATTATTATTGATATTAATATTATTAATATTATTAGTTGAGCTACAACCTTATGATGCTATAACCCCAAGGGCTCCAACTGAGAAAATAGCCCTGTTAGGAGAGGAAATTAGGAAAAAAATTGAATAGTGTGCCCGAGTGTACCCTTAAGGGGACCGTCAGCTATGGTGTTTGACATAACTTTAAAAAATCTAAAATCGTTTTCTTGTTTCTATATATGCAGAAACATGTTTTATATGCTCTACCGAAGTTTCAGCCAATTATTTTTACAAATAATAAAGATAATGCGGTTTTTAAATGATGACACTATCCTTACTGCGTCGTCTGCATGACTGAGTTCGACAGAATCATCTTTCCGTGTTTATTTTTGCATATATATAGCGATTTTTTCACATAAGTTTTGAAATCTCATACATCTGGCCAAGATGGAAGGCATTGGTGGAGGGTAGTCGAACGCAAACTACAATCTACAAGAAGACCAGCCAGAGTTTTAAGAAACGTATAGAAGTTATGATACATGTGTGTTTGTTTACTTACAACTTTGTATGTACATCGTGTTTTCATAACGTCCTCGTGAACTATAGCGAGGCCAATGTAACCTAATGTCAAAGAAAGAACAATAAGTAAGCAGAAAGCAACAAAAAAGAACCAAGAGAGGGAAACATGAAAAAGAGAACAAAAGCTGGAACATTCTAACTAAAACTCTGGCAACAATGAGAGGCCGCTGGCAACAATGAGAGGCCGCTGGCAACTCATGACACCCTCACACCCAGTGTATTAGTAAACTTAGGGTTTAAATGCCTCGTTTAGGGAGCCTTCATGTAGGAATTAATAATAAAAGTACAAAGTTAGGTTTAAAGGCCACTCATGAGTGTCAAAGGCAAGGGACAGTGACATTTCCCTAGCAAGGAGGACAATTCCCGAGAGAATGACCATATATATGATCAGCACCCAAGCCCCCTCTCTATATCCAAGCTAGGACAAACCCGGGAGGGCCAGGCAATGGCTAAGGATGACTCAACAGATAGACCTATAGGCTCTCCCAATCCCCCCAACCTTAGCTCTCAAGTATGGTAAGGTTGCAAACACTGAAGGAACTTTCGAGTCTGAGCGAGACTCGAACATCTGTCTGGCGATCACCAGGCAGAGACGTTACCAATCAGACCACCACAACCCTAATGATGTTATTTTGATTTTTCTAAGAAACAAAAGCAAAAATTTCTGGCAAATCTTTGGGAGCTCATAACTCAAAAACATACAGTACTTGTTCACACTTTGGTACATTTTTCTCACTTATTTATAGATCAATTTTAGAGGGAAAGATATAATTGAAAAGCGGAATAAAAATTCCACACTTTTCTGAAACAATTGAGATTTTCCTTTTTCTCTTTATTTTATGATTATTTTCCATCTAGATGAGGAAAATTAAGAAAAAATGATTGAAAAGGAAAATATAAAATCTGTCACTCAGAATTATTTGGTTTATAAAGAAGTTTTGATGGTATGACTTTCAATACAATTGATGTCATATTAATGAAGAAAAATTTACCATTTTTTTTTAAATAATGATTTTTACTAATAAATCAAAATTTTTTAATCAAATGACTTGAAATTTTTATATGATGAAGGTATTATATATGTCTAAAACATACATAGAAATGGTGCATTTTGAATAATTAGAAAACAAATGCAGGACATAGCAGACAGTCCCCTTAAGCAAGAGGTGTTGTTGTTCTAGATGGGTTTAATAGATCATACATCTTACATCAATTCAAACATTTTACACTAGTATCATGTACAGTAATCAAAGGATTTTTATGTGTGTTGTTCGTTCTTATTCTCGTTAGTATATTGTGTTATAGTAACCTAAAGTACCATTACTTACATATATTTGATTTATATCACTTTCCACTATAATTCAGATACGAGAGAAATTACTGAGCTGGAGTGAATTGCCCAATCCACGTTGCCCTTTGCTGTTCCATGGTGTGGTTAGTGAAAATCTTCAGGAAGGAGATTCCCCATCTTGGTTTAATCCTACTGAAACCTTCCAGGTTTGTGTAGTATATTTTTTAAACATTTAACTTAGCCGGTGAATATATAGCTGCAACTCTGTTGCTCGACAGACAAAAAACTGTACAAAAAAAACTCGCCAGCGATCGCTATACAGGTTGCGGGTGTGCCCATCAGCGCCAACTGTCTGCCAGATACCAAACTCCATGTAAACAAAGACTCAATTTTCTCTCTGTCGACGTGTCGACAAGACGTACTTTACTCGCTGTTGAAACCTGGAGTTTTTCCCATCATCTTTGGTGAAGTACTATATTCTGGTTTGAGCTTTCGCAGTGCAGGTGTTTTATCTTCATCTTAAATCTTGAACTCGTTTTGGATAAATTTAATTTTTGGTGACAAAGAGAGTATGGACTTTCTTTGACTTTTAAATGGCCGACCCTTCCCTTAGACGGAAGTGTGTTTAGGCTTTTAGTAATTATCTTATCACGTTATAAATTAATTATAGATTTTCCTCTTCGATTAACTTTCCATTTATAATAAACATAAAAAAAAAAAAAAAAATTTTAATGTTTTGTTTATATGCGACCTTTCCTGAGAGTAGGCGGTCCTAACTTGGAAACCGAAGTTAATCAACGTTGAGCCCTTTAAATCGTAAATAGCTTTTAAAGAGCTAAGGATTTAAAACTTTTTAACTGAAAGTTTTTATGAAAGTATTTCTTTGAATAGTCTTCGTACTGTTTTCAAAGATGAACTAACGTTTAGTTTATTTATGCTACGCAGTTTGCGCTCTATCGTTACGATAGAGAGAGAGTGTATCACGGTTTCACTTTGCAGAAAGAGTAAATCGATTTTGACGTTTTGTTCATTCTTCTTTCAAAGTTAAATGTTTTAAATTCTATTTTAAAGGAACTTTTTAATTGAAAAACCTTTCAGTTTTTTCCTTTGGTCAAATAACATGTTTTTTTGACGAAACGTAATTGGGCTCTTCTCTTAGGTGCGAAATCAA
Source organism: Palaemon carinicauda (assembly GCF_036898095.1). Lineage (NCBI taxonomy): Eukaryota > Metazoa > Arthropoda > Malacostraca > Decapoda > Palaemonidae > Palaemon > Palaemon carinicauda. The sequence continues at coordinate 21,896,268 of NC_090757.1, forward strand.
GAGAGAAAGAGAGAGAGAGATAGAGATGGAGGGAGAGAGAGGAGAGAAAACGTTCCGTTCAAGCGGGTAACGTTGTTCTCGAGTTACTCTCGTCCCTAGTCTCTGTACGGGGAGAAAGGATAAAACGTTTTTAGTTTTATTCTCGTCCCCAGGCAATGTACGGTGAGAGATTGAAAACGTAGTTTTGAATGAACTAGTGTTTATTCTCTTCCCCAACCACTGAATTTTTTTATCTTAAAAGATGTTTACTGTTTTTTTGCTGGTATTAATGTGCTTGCATTATACGCCTGATTTCGCATTTACTACCTTTTGATGAGGGTAGAATTGCGTGCTTCAGGTAGAAATCAGTAAAAGTTTCGATTTCAGTGAAATAAGTGCAAAACAGAAAATCGTAGTGATAAAGTGATATTACGCAAAGTGTTACAGTGTTGCGTCCGAGGGTTCGTCTGTTCGTGCCTGTCGTTCACCTAGTCCGGGACCTCTTGCAAGCTCCCAAGTCCAGGGGAGAAGTAATGTCATACGACTTATGGGTTCGAGAGGCCTTGATCAGCGAACAGACGTTTCCCTCTATGGTATCGGGTGTATCTTACCAAGATCTCCCCTACCATTAGGCGAGAGAGACGTTTTTCTCCTCGTCATCCGAAGGCTTTTCGCATAAGAAACCTGTAACAAGGTTTCGAGACCCTTAAGCGAAAGTCAGTCCTTTCAGGACAGGTCCAGCGTCCTGGTTGCAGCCATTAGGACAGCTCTGACCCTATGCAGTCATCGGAAAACTGCTCGCCGCCTAACAAAAGCGTAACACAGACTCCGAGAGTCTTTTTTGTTGGCAAAGTGTTGCGGTCACAGACGTTACCCTCGTCTCTTACCGCAACCATTTCCGTGGATCCTTAATGGGTTGTACGGCAAGACATGCAGAATATGCTTGCCTCCCTTATGGAAGACTATTCTGCCGATTAGTCCGTTGAGTCTAGCCGTTTATCTCATCGATATCCTGGCTTTCAGCCAACCTAACGTTCCTTTGTGCATCCTGTTGACGTTGGCGTAGCTAAGTCACGTCAGTCAGGTTGTTTAGAACCACACTCGATGCGGTCTCGTGTGGATTTTCAGCCACATTTGGACGTTAGGCCACTTGCTGATGCTCCTGTTTACGTTCAGGACGTTCGCTAACAATCGGAGTTGACTTGTTTTGACGCTGTGCGTCAACCTCCGCATTCTAGAGTTGTTTTGACTGCTCAGTCTAGGCAGTCAAACCAGTCTCGAGTGGACGCTGTGCGTCCTCACGCACCTGTTGTTGTTGACAGTTCAGTTGTTGACAGTTCACAGACTGTCAAGCAGTTACATGACGTTGCGTCCTGGTCCGCTACTAATGCACCAGTGTGTGTGGACTCTGCTTGTAAAGCATTGCCACCACGGTAGGTCTCTCCCTTGCTTGAGACTCAGCTTTTATCGGACAAGGTTCCTTTAGATGAGGAAGTTGCTGTTCCCCCTCCTACTGATATTCCCTTGAGGACTCTGTCAGACGGAGAGGAGCCTAAAGCTGCTTAGCCCTCTATGGACTTTAATTAAATCATGCTGATTTTTAAGGATCTTTGTCCGGATCTTTTTGTAACTGCTGCTCCTCGTTCGCCTAAACATCAGAGCTTACACTAGGCCTAGCTACTTCGAAACCGTTGTTTATAAGCTAGTGCTCTCTCGCTCTCCTAGAGAGCTTTACGTCTGCTAGGCGACTGGTTTATCACCAGGAGGAGTTTGGGGGATACAGCCTTTGCTTTCCCTTCTTTTAAACTGGCTTATAGAGCGAGAGTCTGATATGACACGAGAGAAGTTCTCGGCTTGGGAGTTCCTGCCTCTGCCCAGATAGACTTCTCAAATCTCGTAGACTCTCCCTGGCGCCTGGCCAGGAGACGCTCCAAGTTTTTTACAGGTCAACTTCACAGCTGTTTTCGAGCCTTTGAAGTTTTGCTGTACAATTATGTCATGCTTAAACAAGGCTTTCAGGGATGGAAAGCGGTACCGCCTCAGTCGCTAACCCCGTCTGTTGCTGCACCTGCTCCCGTAGACCCTAAATGGGCTTTGCTGCAAAACATGCAGTCCAAGCTTGCGTCCTTGATAGAGGACTTTAATGCGGAGAAGGTTGCTGCCGAACCTTCTGGCCAACAACCTTCCAACCGGTCGGTTGTGCGTCCTGTTGACGCTGAGGTAACCTTCTCGCGTCTACCAGTTGAGGTGGTTCCTCCACCGATGCGACCCAGTGTGGGTTGCCAGCCGCACGTTGACGTTAAGCGACGCTCGGAGGTGGTTGTTGACGTTCAGGACGTTCAACAACCATCAGAGGTGACTTGTTTTGACGCGGTGCGTCAACCTCAGCAACCCGGTATGGTGTTGACTGCACAACCCAGACGGTCTAGACAGTCTCGGGTGGACGCTGTGCTTCCTCGCGCACCCATGGTTGTTGACAGTTCACAGACTGTGCAGCAATTCCATGACGTTGCGTCCGGCTCCGTCACGCATGCACCAGTGCGACCGGACTCAGCGAGCCAGACGTTGCCCACTCCGTTGCCGTTTCCTCATCAGTTTTCGGATGAGGAATTATCTGATGAGGACGTTGCTGAACAACAAGACGATCAGCCCCCAGAATAGATCAAGCCCTGCTATCCATCCAGAAGATGCTGAAGAAGGAACGCTGCTCAGTCAGGCTGTCGATGAGTCTGGTGGGGACGCTGTCATCCCTGGAACAGTTTGTATCACTAGGAAGACTACACCTCCGTCCTCTTCAATACCATCTGGCTTTTCACTGGAAAAAGGACAAGACGCTAGAAGCGGTCTCGATCCCGATTTCCGGAAAGATAAAGTCTTGTCTGACTTGGTGGAAGGACAATATCAACCTAAGAGAGGGTCTTCCCCTGGCTGTTCAGACTCCCCACCACGTTCTCTTCTCGGACGCATCGAACTTGGGCTGGGGCGCGACACTGGACGGTCGGGAATGCTCAGGTCTGTGGAACTCGAGTCAGAGGAGCATGCATATCAACTGCAAGGAGCTGTTGGCAGTTCATCTGGCCTTGAAAAGCTTCGAGTATCTCCTTCGAGGCAAAGTGGTGGAAGTAAACTCGGACAACACCACGGCCTTGGCGTACATCTCCAAACAAGGAGGTACCCACTCACTGACGTTGTACGAGATCACAAGGGACCTGCTCATCTGGTCAAAAGGTCAAGACATCTCCCTAGTAACGAGGTTCATCCAAGGCGACTTGAACGTCATAGCAGATTGTCTCAGTCGGAAAGGGCAAGTAATTCCAACCGAATGGACCCTCCACAAGGATGTGTGCAAGAGACTTTGGGCCACTTGGGGTAAACCATCCATAGATCTCTTTGCAACCTCGCTGACCAAGAGGCTTCCAATCTATTGCTCTCCAGTCCCGGACCCAGCAGCAATACATATAGATGCTTTCCTCCTAGATTGGTCACATCTGGATCTCTACGCATTCCCACCGTTCAAGATTGTCAACAAGGTACTGCAGAAGTTCGCCTCTCACGAAGGGACAAGGTTGACGTTAGTTGCTCCCCTCTGGCCCGCGAGAGAATGGTTCACCGAGATACTTCGATGGTTAGTAGACGTTCCCAGAAGTCTTCCTCTAAGGGTAGACCTTCTACGTCAGCCACACGTAAAGAAGGTACTCCAAAGCCTCCACGCTCTTCGTCTGACTGCCTTCAGACTATCGAAAGACTCTCGAGAGCTAGAGGCTTTTCGAAGGAGGCAGCCAGTGCGATTGCTAGAGCAAGGAGAGCGTCTTCCATTAGAGTCTACCAATCGAAGTGGGAAGTCTTCCGAGACTGGTGCAAGTCAGTTTCTGTATCCTCGACCAGTACCTCTGTAGCTCAAATAGCTGATTTTCTCTTATACCTGAGAAAAGGACGATCCCTTTCAGCTCCCACTATCAAGGGCTACAGAAGCATGTTGGCATCGGTCTTCCGGCATAGAGGCTTAGATCTTTCCAACATAAAGATCTGCAAGACCTCCTTAAGTCTTTTGAGACCACCAAGGAGCGTCGTTTGGCTACCCCTGGATGGAATTTAGACGTGGTACTAAGATTCCTCATGTCAGACAGGTTGGAGCCGTTACAATCAGCCTCCCTGAAAGATCTCACTCTTAAGACTCTTTTCCTGGTATGCTTAGCCTCGGCTAAAAGAGTCAGTGAGATTCATGCCTTCAGCAAGAACATCGGATTTTCGTCGGAAAAAGCCACTTGTTCGCTGCAACTTGGTTTTCTAGCCAAAAATGAGCTGCCTTCTCGGCCTTGGCTTAAATCTTTCGATATTCCCAGCTTATCGGAGATCGTAGGCAATGAACTAGAAAGAGTCTTATGCCCTGTTAGAGCTCTTAAGTTCTATTTAAAGCGTACATAACCTTTACGAGGCCAATCTGAAGCTTATGGTGTTCAGTTAAGAAACCATCCTTGCCTATGTCAAAGAATGCTTGGTCAGACTTTATCAGATTGTTAATACGAGAGGCTCATTCACATCTGAGTGAGGAAGACCGAACTTTGCTTAAGGTGAAGACGCACGAAGTTAGAGCTGTAACAACTTCCGTGGCCTTTAAGCAAAATATATCTCTGCAAAGTATAATGGACGCAACCTATTGGAGAAGCAAGTCAGTGTTCGCGTAATTTTACTTGAAAGATGTCCAGTCTCTTTACGAGAACTGCTACACACTGGGACCATTCGTAGCAGCGAGTGCAGTAGTGGGTGAGGGCTCAACCACTACAATTCCCTAATTCCATATCCTTTTAATCTGTCTCTTGAAATGTTGTTTTTTATGGGTTGTCCGGAAGGCTAAGAACCCTTTCGCATCCTGGTTGATTTGGCGGGTGGTCAAAGTCATTTCTTGAGAGCGCCCAGATTAGGGGTTTGATGAGGTCCTGTTGTATGGGTTGCAGCCCTTGATACTTCAGCTCCTAGGGGTCTGTCAGCATCCTTAGAGGATCGCGAGGCTCCGTAAGGAAGACGTACTTATAAGGCAGAGTAATCGTCTAAGTCGACTTCCTTACCAGGTACCTATTTATTTTGTTTTTGTTATTTTGATAACTTCTAAAATGAAATAAAAACTCTTAGCTCATAAGATGTAAACATATTTAACTGGTCTCTACCCACCACCCTGGGTGTGAATCAGCTATATATTCACCGGCTAAGTTAAATATTTAAAAATGATATTTTAATTATAAAATAAATTTTTGAATATACTTACCCGGTGAATATAAATTAAACGACCCTCCCTTCCTCCCCAATAGAGACGCAGTGGGATGAGGAGAAAATTGAGTCTTTGTTTATATGGAGTTTGGTATCTGGCCGACAGTTGGCGCTGATGGGCACACCCGCAACCTGTATAGCGATCGCTGGCGAGTTTTTTTGTACAGTTTTTTGTCTGTCGAGCAACAGAGTTGCAGCTATATATTCACCGGGTAAGTATATTCAAAAATTTATTTTATAATTAAAATATCATTTTTATTAATTTAGGTAGTGAAATGCTATTTTAATCTTTATTATATTTTAAGATGTATCGTAATGTCCTTTGCTGATAAATGCTCATTACAACTGATTAGTTCTCCTTATTGTTTGTTATTCAGTGTGCCACTTTCTCCTTCTTATAGGTAGTTAATTGATGTAAACTCATGGGTAATCGTTCTGCTGTTATTGGATATTGTATATTTTTCATTTTGCCAACTCTTAAGGTATTTGATTATATTATTTATATAATACATATTTTGGGCATGGTAGCCTTGTTAGATTCTTTAGGTAATTGTTAGATTAATCTATATCTGTAAAAGATTAATTTTTTTTTTTTTTTTTGCAGGTTGTACGTTATGCAAAAAGCCTTACTAATAGTGGTTTGATGCCATCTAATATTGGCATAATTACACCCTACAGAAAACAGGTTGGTTTATGTTTATTTTAAATGCAAATATTTTAGGAGTAAACATGAAGATATGAAAAACTTGACAATTTCCTCGGAAATGTAAACCTGAAGGTGAAATACTGTATGAATGTTGTTGCTCTGATAGCTAAATATTTCAGGTGGAGAAGATTAGGCAGCTCCTTACAAATATTTTACGAATAAACTTGAAGATATTAAAAACTTGACATTTTCCTCGGAAATGTAAACCCGAAGGTGAAATACTGTAGAAATGTTGTTAATGAAAAATTTCAGGTGGAGAAGATTAGGCAGCTCCTTACAATTTTTGGAGTCCAGCCTGGAATAAAGGTTGGCACAGTTGAAGAATTCCAAGGCCAGGAGAGGGCTGCAATAATAATTTCTACTGTGAGGTCATCAGAGGAATTATTAGAGGTAAGTGATTTTCTTTACATTAACCCTTTTACCCCCAGGCTATTTGGAAATTTCCAACCCTTAACCCCCAGGGGGTTATTTTTTTCCCAGCACATTTTGCACTATATTTTTTTTAGATTGCTCTACCAGCCTTAATTTTTGTCATAGAGAGGTCAGGTTGGTCCCATTCTCTTGGAAAATGCCTGAATTTTTTCAAAAAATTATCAAAAATATGAAAAAAAAAAAAAAAAAAAATTTATAGCATTTTTTTGCAAGGACGTACCTGTACGTCCATGGGGGTAAAAGGGTTAACAACTATTTACTTGAAATAAAACTCATTATCACTCATTTTGTTTATAATTTAGTTGTCATAAATGCATAGATACATAGTTTAGCTAATTAGCATATTTTGAAATTAGTTCAGTACTGAACCAATGAGCAGTTTCAAGTTGGTTTTCCCAAATAGTAATGGTATTGATAATGATAAAAGTTATTGGTTTTGAAAGGTTAAATTTAGCCATTTAGTCACTGTCATGTAGCAATATTATTATAAAGGGCTTTAACATTATCTCCAATCAACATTTCTTGATTTGTGGTTTGTGTTTTCCTGCTGAAATGAGGATGCGTCATATATTTGTTTATGTTGGAGACAGCGCTGTTAACCTGCAAGTAGCGAAAATAATTGAGAAACAGTACCGCCAACCAAGTGGCCAGTAGAGAAAATAATGCCAGTTAACCGATGTTTCTGGATTATAGATTGCCGAATTAGGGTGGTCAACCTGTATTTCTAATGAAATTTTAAGATATTTTTTTTTTTTAATCTTATTCATTCTTATAGATGTGAATGGAATGTTTGATTGTGTGAATGTACATACAGTACTCAGTACTATACTTCTGTTCAAATTACTTTTTAACATTTGATTAAATGTTATATTTTGAATCCAATGTGTTTACCATATTTGTTAGGGCTCGCAATCATCTATTTATTGCATTTTCATTTACATGTGAACTAAAACTCTCTTCCAGGTTGACATGCAACACAGCCTTGGTTTCGTGAAGTGTCGACGACGCTTCAACGTTGCCATAACTCGGGCTCAATCCCTTCTGATTGTGGTGGGAAATCCTTTACTTTTGTCATTAGACAGTTACTGGTTGAGTTTTATTAGCTTTTGTATTAGCAAAAAAGCATATATAGGAGCTGAAATTGAAGTTGATAACTTGAACTCAAGTGAGTTTGATTAAGTTGCTAAGAAGTAAAGTTAATTTACTTCTATTAACTGTTGTTTACAATGTAAATTATTTTTCTTTATTCAAGTACAATACTGTACTGTACTGTATTTATATTTTTTTCGGGGGGAATCTGGTGCAACATATCATGATTCAACCAGCCGTTATTCCTGAAAGTAATTTTGATGGAAGACAAAAGCATTTTGATATCTTAACCCTTTTACCCCCGGGGTATTTGGAAATTTCCAACCCTTAACCCCCAGGGGGTTATTCTTGTCCCAGCACATTTTGCGGTATATTTTTTTAAAATTGCTCCAACAGCCTTAATTTTTGTCATAGAGAGGTCAAGTTGGTCTCATTCTTTTGGAAAATGCCTGAATTTTCTCAAAAATTTATCAAAAATATGAAAAAAAAAATTTTCATAGCATTTTTTTGCAAGAACGTACCGGTACGTCCATAGGAGTAAAGGGACGGCTCTTGTGAAACGTACCACTACGTCCTTTGGGGGTAAAAGGGTTAAGGAATGATGAATAGTTTGGTATAAATTATATACTGTATGGTGCGCATTGTCTTCTGGTTTATTGAATTTCTACATTTAGTTTTTTGTTGAATGTGGTACAGCATTCCAAGATATGAGCAACCCAAAGTATCTTTGGTGGAAAACAATAAGATTTTGTTTATAACAATGTCATGTTATCGTATTAAACATGAAAAACATATTGAAGATTGTACTTAAATAACTTTATAACTTGAAGAAATTATACATTCTTAAAAGAAACCATCCTGTATTAAAGAATACCATTGCTATTGGGAATAATAAATTCCAGAATTTTGTTGCGTATTGTAGTAAATTTTGAGTATATATACTTATTGAAAGTGTAATTCTCCATGAACAAAATTATTCTACTTTGTTAGCAGATGATAAAGAATAATTCCAGTTGAATGTGATAGAAAAAAAAGAATAAAATATGTATAGTGTTATTTTAGTGTTTTCATGCTTTTCAGTATTTATCGTGACAAAATTGAAGATATTTATGTATCCCCAAGGTTTATGTTCATGAATGGAGCTTTGAGGTTGCAGGGTAGGCAGGTTGTCGGGCTTCCAACAATAATGACTCCCATATATCTTGAAGGTAAGGTGTGTTCTTGTAACGACAATTAATCAAAAACCATTGGTGTGTACAGTTTTACATGCCACCAATGAGATTTACACTATTGAACCAGTCAGATCTTGATTACTATGGAAAATTTTGGTAAGTTGTTATTTCTTTGCTGCTTAGGCTCACTACCAGAGTCCTTAAAAGGAGTAGGATGTTTTTTGGGGCTGTTGTTGCAATAAAAATAAGAAGACACCAAAAATTCACTAATTGTTATTATTATAAGCCAAGCTATAACCCTAGTTGGAAAAGCAAGATGCAATAAGTCCAAGAGCTTCAACAGGGAAAAATAGCCCAGCGAGGAAAGGAAATAAGGAAATAAACTACAAGAGAATTAATGAACAATCAAACTAAAAAAAAATTAAGAACAGTAAAATTAAATTAGATTTTTCAATATTAAACTTACCCGATAATCATGTAGCTGTCAACTCCGTTGCCCGACAGAATTCTATGGAGGGATACGCCAGCTATCACAATACTAGAAGGGGGTGTACTTACCAGCGCCACCTGTGGCCAGGTACTCAAGTACTTCTTGTTGACACCTCCTCAATTATTCCTCTGTCGTGCTTCCGGCAAGACGTTCTGGGATACGCTTATGGTCTTCGAGTATTTTCACGGCTAATTGGTGAAGTATTCTCTCAGATTAAGCTGTCGCTTTACTGGAAACCTTCTTATATTAGCTAGATAGCTTTTATATAGTCCTGATTAACGGTTAACGATTTTTTGCTTGATTTTGGAACCCCCTTTGGCTAACTCTTTGGATTCAAGATGTCTGACATTTCGCAAGCCCCCTCCCATAGACGATGTAGGTCTTGCAATAGGCGTATTCCGAAGGCCTCGGTAGATCCTCACACCGCTTGTTCTGACTGTAGGGACAGGCCCTGTCAGTTAGAAAATCGATGTGAGGAATGCGCCGGACTTTCGGAATTGGAATTTGTCCGTCTTTTGAATATTCAACTAAGTTAGAGAGAGGTAGAGTTAGGAGGAGTTCTTCTCACTCTTCACTGTTTTCCTCACCTCATGATCCCCTACCTTTTCCTACCCCTGTAGTGGCTACCCCCGAACCTACTATTTGCCCTCCGCCTGATATGTCAGTTGTTTTGCGTGCTATTCAGGCCTTAGGCGATAAAGTAGAGTCAGTGGTAAGTGACCATAAGTCTCTAATGGCCGAAGTAAAGGAACTTAAGGTCAAGAGTGCAGTGGGTGGAATTAGTGCCAGTGCTGTGACGAGTGCTAGTGTCAGTGCAGTGCCAAGTGCTAGTGTCAGTGCCAGTGTGGTGCGTGAGGATATTTCTGTGCGAGCCAGTTGTCCTCCCAGTCCGGGACCTCTTGCAAGCTCCCAAGCCCAGGGGAGAAGCAATGTCGAAGGGCATAAGGGTTCGGCAGGCCTTGTTAGGCGCACAGAAGTATCCTCGGTGGTTGCGGGCGTGTCTTCCAAAGACCGTCACTCCCACCTGCAGACGATTGAGCCCGTCTTTATCTCGTCCGCTAATCAACTGTCTGGGAAGAAACGTTGGTCTCAGGTCTCGAGACCGCCTAAACGCAGAGTCCAGTCCGCGAGTGCTCAGCCAGGTTGCAGTCATTGGCTCAGCTCTGACTCGCCTCAGTCATCTGTCGACTGCACTCCGCCCAAGAGGAGTAAGGTTCTGCCACAACAGAGCTCGACTGTTAAGGCTTTTCCTCAGTCTGCTGTCGTTTCTGCCGATCCCAAGTGGACTCTTCTTCAGTCCATGCAAGCACAGCTTTCGGACTTGATGCGTGAGTGTCGGGCTGAGAGTGTTGCGCCTCCGCCTCCGCCTACACTCCCTCCGCCTGCTCTCGCTCCGCCTGCGTTCGCTCCGCCTACGCTCGCTCCGCCTGATCGCAGTATCACCTGCCAGGCGTACGATGTTGAGCCACATTCTGAGTTTGCTGTTCCCAGTGGTGTTCAGCCTACGCCTTCGTTAAGGCAACCTTTGCTTTGGGATCAGGAGGATTATACCTCTCTTCCTCCGCCCCCCCTTGCTGCTCCACCAGTGGTGCAACTCTCGGTTGAGGTACAACAACCTCTCCCGTCCATGAGTCAGTCTCCTCAGCTCTCGCTGCAGCGAGCTCAACCCTCCACAAGGCAAGCACCACTACACCTTGGCCCTGCGCCTCAGGAGCCTCAGCTTGCGAGACAATTACCTTGTTCTGCGCAGCCTCAACCTCATCATGCTCCGCTCATACCACAGGAACAGGAACTTGCTACTCCGCTTCCACCAACCGCTCAGCAAGCGCTTTCCTTGGGTTCAACCTCTCATGCTAGGAGTCAGCCTCCTCCACCCATGCGCCTTCCTTCTGCTTCGTCTGTTATTCAGCCTTTGCAGTCTGAGCCTCAGGTTTTCCCTCAACAGTCACTTGAAGAGGAAACCACTATTATTGTTCCTTCTCGTTCTGACTCTGCAGTTCAGCATTCTTGTCCGATCTCTTCGCTACACTCTGGTGATGAGGCTTCGGATGATGAGGCACACCTGGATCCCTCATCAGACGTGGATGAATCCAAGCTTTCTCCACAGTCTATTGATTTTCGTAAGGTCTTGGCTCTACTTAGGGAGGTTTACCCAGACCACTTTGTCTCTGCTATTCCCCGCTCTCCGCCATCTGAGTTTTCGCTGGGCGTACAACAAGCTAAGTCCACCTATACTAAGCTAGTCCTAGCTAGATCCTCTAAGAGGGCTTTAAGGATCTTAGGGGAATGGCTGCAGTCTAAGCAACACCTTGGCAAGACTTCTTTCATGTTCCCTCCAACGAAGCTCACTTCGAAAGCGAGCGTTTGGTATGCCACAGGAGAAGCACCAGGCTTGGGAGTACCTGCCTCTGCCCAGGCTGACTTCTCAAGTCTGGTAGACTCGCCTCGGAGAACTGCAATGAGACGCTCGAAGGTTTGTTGGACCTTCTCAGACCTGGATCACTTACTGAAAGGAATGTTTAGAGCATTTGAAATGTTCAACTTTCTAGACTGGTGCCTGGGGGCCCTCAGCAAGAAGACCTCTCCTGCGGACAAAGATTCTGCCATGCTATTAATATCCTGCATGGATAAGGCCATTAGGGATGGTTCGGGTGAGCTTGCGTCGATGTTTGTATCAGGGGTTTTGAAGAAAAGGGAACAACTGTGTACCTTCCTTTCCGCCAGCATTACACCTTGCCAACGGTCACAACTCCTTTTTGCTCCGCTCTCGAAGTTCCTCTTCCCCGAAGAGCTGGTTAAGGACTTGTCTGCTGCCCTGATACAAAAGGATACACACGATCTTGTAGCCTCATCGGCTCGTAAGTCTAAGGTTGCTACCTCAGTCCCCAAGACTTATCGCTCCCCAGTGGCTGATACCCCTGCTACGAGGTTCATACCGCCCTTTCGTGGTAGAGCCCCCAGCCGAGGAAGCTCCCGTCCAGACTCTCACAGGAGCAAGTCTAGGAAAGGATCCAGGACATCTAAAGGAAAAAACTGACTCTCCGCATCTCCAGACAGCAGTAGGAGCCAGACTCAAGATCTTCTGGCGGGCCTGGGAGAAGAGAGGTGCAGACGCCCAGTCTGTCAGTTGGCTGAGGAACGGTTACAGGATTCCATTCTGCCTCAAACCACCTCTGACCACATCGCCCATCAACCTCTCTCCCAACTACAAAGAAGAGGACAAGAGGCTAGCATTGCACCAGGAGGTGTCGCTACTTGTGCAGAAGAAGGCAGTGGTTATAGTCCGGGACCATCAATCCCCGGGCTTCTACAACCGTCTCTTTCTTGTGGCCAAGAAGACAGGAGGTTGGAGACCGGTGCTGGACGTCAGCGCTCTCAACGAGTATGTCACCAAGCAGACGTTCACTATGGAGACGACGAAGTCGGTCTTAGCAGCGGTCAGACAGGAGGACTGGATGGTCTCGTTGGACTTGAAAGATGCATACTTTCACGTTCCTATTCATCCAGACTCCCAACCTTTCCTGAGATTCGTTTTTGGAAAGGTTGTCTACCAATTCCAAGCCCTGTGTTTTGGCCTAAGCACAGCTCCTATGGTCTTTACTCATCTGATGAGGAATATTGCAAAATTCCTACACTTGTCGAACATCAGAGCCTCCCTCTACTTAGACGACTGGCTGTTGAGAGCCTCCACGAGTCGTCGTTGTCTGGAGAATCTCAATTGGACTTTAGACTTAATCAGAGACCTGGGTCTATTAGTCAACATAGAGAAGTCTCAACTCATTCCCTCCCAATCCATTGTGTACCTGGGAATGGAGATTCGGAGTCAGGATTTTCGGGCTTTTCCATCGGCCCCCAGGATAAGCCAGGCCCTAGAGTGCATCATGAGCATGCTGAAGAGGAGCAGTTGCTCAGTGAGACAATGGATGAGTCTCACAGGGACCCTCTCATCACTGGCCCTGTTTGTCGAGCTAGGGAGACTCCACCTCCGCCATCTTCAATTCCATCTTGCAGCTCATTGGGACAAGGGTTCGACTCTCGAAGCAGTCTCTATCCCTATCAACCAAGAGATGAAGACCACTCTCCTGTGGTGGAAGCACAACCTCCTTCTCAAGGAGGGTCTATCGTTGGCCATTCAGACCCCCAATCTTCATCTCTTCTCAGATGCATCGGACTCGGGCTGGGGTGCAACCTTGGACGGACGGGAATGCTCGGGAACGTGGAACGAGGAACAAGGATTACTCCACATCAACTGCAAGGAGCTGCTAGCAGTTCATCTAGCCCTGTTGAACTTCAAGTCCCTCCTGCTAGGCAAAGTGGTGGAGGTGAACTCAGACAATACCACAGCCTTGGCTTACATCTCCAAGCAAGGAGGGACCCATTCGAGGAGCCTATACGAGATCGCAAGGGACCTCCTCATTTGGTCAAGAGGTCTAAACCTCACTCTGGTCACGAGGTTCATTCAGGGCGATATGAACGTCTCAGCAGATCGCCTAAGCAGAAGGAATCAGGTCATTCCCACGGAATGGACCCTCCACAAGAGTGTGTGCAACAGACTTTGGACCTTGTGGGGTCAACCTACCATAGATCTGTTTGCCACCTCCATAACCAAGAGACTTCCGCTGTACTGTTCCCCTGTTCCAGACCCTGCAGCAGTTCATGTGGATGCTTTTCTACTGAACTGGTCCCATCTCGACCTGTACGCATTCCCACCGTTCAAGATAATAAACAAAGTTCTGCAGAAATTCGTCTCGCACGAAGGGACACGGCTGACGCTGGTTGCTCCCCTTTGGCCTGCAAGAGAATGGTTCACAGAGGTACTTCAATGGCTAGTCGACTTCCCCAGGACTCTACCTCTAAGAGTGGACCTTCTACGTCAACCTCACGTAGACAGGTTGCACCCAAACCTCCACGCTCTTCGGCTGACTGCCTTCAGACTGTCGAAAGATTCGCTAGAGCTAGAGGCTTTTCGAAGGAGGCAGCCAGTGCGATTGCCAGAGCAAGAAGGGTTTCCACTCGTAGAGTCTACCAGTCTAAGTGGGAGGTCTTCCGAAGCTGGTGTAGAGCCAATTCAATATCCTCTACCAATACCTCTGTGACCCAAATAGCTGACTTCCTTCTACATCTTAGGAATGAGAGATCCCTTTCAGCACCTACGATTAAAGGATATAGGAGTATGTTGGCTTCAGTTCTCCGCCACAGAGGTTGGGACCTGTCTTCCAACAAGGACCTTCAAGACATTCTTAAGTCTTTTGAGACGTCTAAAGAACGTCGTCTTTCCACTCCAGGCTGGAATCTAGACGTAGTCTTAAGGTTCCTTATGTCATCTAGGTTCGAACCTCTCCAGTCAGCTTCCTTCAAGGACCTTACCCTCAAGACTCTTTTTCTCGTCTGCCTTGCAACAGCTAAGAGAGTCAGTGAGGTTCATGCCTTCAGCAAGAACATTGGTTTCACAACCGAATCTGCAACATGTTCTTTTCAGCTTGGATTCCTAGCAAAGAACGAGCTTCCTTCACGTCCTTGGCCTAGATCGTTTGAAATACCTAGCCTCTCCAACATGGTAGGTAACGAACTAGAGAGAGTTCTTTGCCCTGTCAGAGCTCTCAAATATTATCTTAAGAGGTCTAAACCTATTCGAGGACAGTCAGAAGCTTTATGGTGTGCCATCAAGAAACCTTCGAGACCCATGTCCAAGAATGGGCTTTCGTATTATATAAGGCTTCTGATCAGAGAAGCACATTCTCACTTAAAGGAGGAAGACCTTGCATTGCTGAAGGTAAGGACCCACGAAGTAAGAGCCGTAGCTACTTCGATGGCCTTTAATAAAAACCGTTCTCTGCAGAGCATAATGGATGCAACCTATTGGAGGAGCAAGTCAGTGTTTGCATCATTTTATCTGAAAGATGTCCAGTCTCTTTACGAGAACTGCTACACCCTGGGACCATTCGTAGCAGCGAGTGCAGTAGTAGGTGAGGGCTCAGCCACTACATTCCCTTAATCCCATAACCTTTTTTAACCTTTCTCTTGAATACTTTTATTGTTGTTTTTATGGTTGTTACGGTAGGCTAAGAAGCCTTCCGCATCCTTTTGATTTGGCGGGTGGTCTATTCATTCTTGAGAAGCGCCTGGGTTAAAGGTTTGGTAGAGGTCCTTTAGTAGGGGTTGCAACCCTGTATACTTTGGCACCTTAGGGTTGATTCAGCCTCCAAGAGGAACGCTGCGCTCAGTAAGGAAGACGAACTTTAAAAAAAGAGGCAGAGTAACGGTTCTATTCGACTTCCTTACCAGGTACTTATTATTTCATTGTTATTTGAGATAACTGTTATATGAAATATGGGATACTTAGCTATCCTTTAATCTTGTACACTGGTTTTCACCCACCTCCCTGGGTGTGAATCAGCTACATGATTATCGGGTAAGTTTAATATTGAAAAATGTTATTTTTATTAGTAAAATAAATTTTTGAATATACTTACCCGATAATCATGATTTAATCGACCCTCCCTTCCTCCCCAGAGAGAACCAGTGGACCGAGGAATAATTGAGGAGGTGTCAACAAGAAGTACTTGAGTACCTGGCCACAGGTGGCGCTGGTAAGTACACCCCCTTCTAGTATTGTGATAGCTGGCGTATCCCTCCATAGAATTCTGTCGGGCAACGGAGTTGACAGCTACATGATTATCGGGTAAGTATATTCAAAAATTTATTTTACTAATAAAAATAACATTTTTCATACATAAAGTATGAAAACTTCAAAAACCAAGAGGAAGAGAAGTAAGATAGAACAGCATGCCCGAGTCTACCCTCAAGCAAGAGAACTCTAATACAAGATAGTGGAAGCCCATGATACAGAGGCTATGGCACTACCCAAGTCTAGAAAACAGGTTTGACTTTGGAGTGCCCTTCTCCTAGATGAGCCTAAAAGTTACTGTAATGCAATGTAAACACAACTGATGTACATTTGAAAGAAGCTGCAAGGCGAGAAAGAAGCTGCAAGGCGAGATACTGCGATACTGCAAACTGTGCTCCATGGCCAATCAGCGCCCATGATACAAATCTCCATGAGTTTAAGCTGTTTACTGGGGAAGCTACTGCTGTGGTTGGGCACCACAGAGGGGGGTTGGGCTTGCCCGGCTGACATTCTGGTGAGTATCTATTCTGATGGAACTGGAACTGAAACCAGACACCTTTAACCTTTTAACCTTTCATTGGTTGACTCCCATCTTTCAACCATGTCCTTTTTAACATGTTTAGCATATAAATTTGCTTAAGAGGTCAGATGAATAATGATCTCATCCGGGAAAACAGCTTATATATCTCAAACATTCCTTTCCTAAATGAGCTTCACTATAACTTACAGAAACTGATTGTAGATAAAATTATAGATTCTCCCTTTTATGTCATCTTCCTTTTTCTATGAAGTTTTTGACTTCATCTTTATTTTCATGAACTTTAAAACTCCATTAATCTCATTTGGCTTACCTTCTCTATCAAGAGTATCATCTTCATTTTCTTTATTACTTAGGAAAGGGTGATCACCAGTAGATGGAGGTAGAATGATGATATCACTATCTTCATAATTTGATTGAATAACTACTTCAGCAGCATCGTGTAAAAATTGATAGTGAATTTGAGGGGTATTTGCCCTGAAAAAAGAGAGTAAGTATACTAGAACATATTGACTTTTTTGTGCACCAGATCAGCTTAGGAATAATATATGAACCCTTTTTTTTCCAATAGGAAATATGTTGTACCATACAATAGAAATGTTTATGAAGTGCAAATTTATTCTTATGGAAAATTGTGATCTGAATGAAAAAATAGATATAAACATGAAAAACAATGAACAGTGATGATGACAATAACAAGATGATGTTGACGATGATAATATAACGCCCATGTTACGATAAAGATATAGTGGTGATGATGATGATGACAACAATAGTGATGATGGTGGTGGTGGTTACCAAAAAAAGTTGATACTACAACACCCATGTAACGATAAACAATGATATAATGTTGGAAGATAGTGACGATGATAACGATAACAGTAATGATAATACTGTGTTGTTATGATGAAGATGATGATAATGATTTTGATGAAATGAATAAAATACAATGAAAATTCACCACCCATAAAAAACTTTTACTATCCATGGATAGCAGACCTATGATGAAATTTCACTTTTAGTGCTGTCCCACCAGATACCGTGTTCAAACTGTTTGCTATGCAGAAAACCCTCTGGATGTTTAGTTTACAGATCTAAACTTGTGTCAAACTCAACAGAGCAGCTAAACATATTGAGTAAATCAGGGTATCCAGCATATCTAAATGTCCGACGTTCCCATTTTGGGAATATTGAACAAATACTTTGTTACATTATTTTGATGAAAACTGTAATAGATACAATATATTATCAAACAGGTATTCAGGGTACAGTATATATGTAGAATAACAAAATGTAATTTTTTTTTTAGTGACAAGTTTATTTCAGGTCACTAATTTTCCAAAAATCTTGAAAAACAAAAAGTGAAAAATTAATGGAAAAGTTCTCATTTTATTTATTCATCCGCTATAATGATTAATTATATGCTATATAGAAAATTAATACACAACATGATGAAATTATATCTGAATATACTATGTAAATGTAGAAGTATAAAAAAGTAATGTTCCCAAACTGGGAACGTTGGACTGTAAACGGTAAGAAACTTGAGAAGGAGATAGAAGAAGATTTTTAAGACTTGAGGACCCCCCTCCCAAGAGTCAGAAGCAACCACTGACTAATGAAGAAGTGTTGTAGTTAGCAAAGCACAAAAAATTAAAGAGGGAGATGGAAGAAGAATTTTAAGACTTGAGGACCCCCCCTCCCCAGAGTTGGAAGCAACCACTGACTAATGAAGAAGTATTCTGGTTAGAGGAGCACAAAAATTTAAAGAAAGTTTCCCTGATCTAGGACCAATTTATAGCTTAATTAAATGTAGTGTTTATATTATTTATCAAAGTGTTTGGATATCTTTGATTCCCAGGATCCTCTAGCCTACCATTTTGTAAAATTATCTAATACTGCTGAATGTGTTCCACCCCTATAAGCAAATTTTTTATTGTAAGACAAGAACACTATCAAACAAAGTTTAGACCAGTTCCTTGTAAGTCAATAAATGAAAGGTTACAGAGTCATCACGTAATATTGACACCATTGAACTGCTGCTATTATGTCAGGTTTTATAGCAAAGAAACCTCATATAGAAGCTACATCATCATTGTCATTCTCTTCCAAAATCTATTTTATGTGCTACCCTATGGTAGGTTAACTCCTAACCTATCAACTTACTGTGCATTGCCTATGTGCAATTGACTGATACACTAAGAACTGTTTAATATTCTTTTTACTTGGTTTATATTACAGTACAAGTATTGTATTAATGAATGAACACATTTCAGGTGTACAGTACATGTGCACATGTGGAAAAAAAATTAGTTATTATTTTGATAAAGTACGGTAAATACAAAAGTATGGTACGGACTCATCATGTATGTTCGGTACATACTATACTCGGGTAAAATTACGAAAGTACAGTACGGACTGATCATGTATGTTTGGTACTTAGTGTTTTCTTGTAAAAATACAAGAGTACTGTACAAACTGATCATGTACAGTACATACTGTACCATACTCTACTTACAAATATATTTTTCATAATATTACATATATTTACAAAAATATAACAGTACTTACCAAGTAAAGTCTTCCAACGGCTGCATATTTCATCCCTTCCTTGCACTTATTAAGTACGACAACCTTCCTATGGGTCATGACCTTCCTTTGACGTTTAGCAGTCCCTTTGGAAGTTGAAGCAGCTCGCTTCGGGGCCATAATCTTTAAACAAAGGCAAGGCAGAAGTCAGGCAAAATATGCTGGAATGAAATGGGAGATGTACATGAAGGACACACGAAGCAAGAGTGAGCCCGAGTCAGTGAGAGATGGAATATTATGTTGGGCGGAGAAGGAAATGGTACAGAGGAGCATGGTCAGTTTGAAATCGTCGCACCCCAAGAGTACTTGCTGCAAACCTGCGAATGTGTTAATTTTTATCTAATAGGTTATACGGTTCGCGGTGTCGCGAACGAGCAAAATCCCGGAGTATGAACCCGCAAAAAGCAAGGGCTAACTGTACAGTATTACTGTATATTATGTAGATATTTTAGCACTGTATCTGGGTTTTATGAAATTATAGCTGGTTGTACATACTTTTTTGTCTTGTGTCATTATAGAGAAAATATGAGTAACTTTTTAAGAGGATTTCTAACCTACAGTATTTTGAAAATCTTGGATCCAATGAACGATGGTGGTCTGCATATTACTGTATAGAGTATCCAACCAGAAGTCAGGAACACTTATGAGATTAAGTATCCATTTCGGTAAAAGTCCAAAAAAGGTTTTAAATGTGGGGAAACCAGAAAAGGGGCTTATCATTGTGGTTGTTAGCCAGGTGCCAAATATAATCACAAATCTGAGAAAAGTTTCAGAAGTATTAATTTTAAATTTGATGGCCACAGTTATGTATAATGACACAAAGCAGTAAAAGTTGTTCAGCAATCAATCTACTGTATATAGAATATGCATGATCCACAAACAGACTACAGAAAGAGGCAGCATTGTATCAAGACCACTGGGGTGGTAAACAAATAGATTAAGACCACCTCTGCACCAAGAGCCAGCTAGAAATATTTTGCTAATCCAAAAAAAAATCCCTAAGAAGCCATTCTACCTAGACTTAAGGCTAAGCCATCATGGACTTTAAAGAAAGGATTCTGCCAAAAGATCCTATCATATCTGATGTCAAACACAGCCAATAGCAACCCTGATGAGGGGAATAGCTTTTGAACATGGACTAGGATTGGATGGTATTGTTGAGACAGGGTGAGCAGTTCAGAATGCCGTTCCTATATCTGGTTATCATAAGTACGAGCAAAATGCACTTGAATAAGGGGTAAAATTTAGAATGGGACAAAGAATTAAGATTCTATAGGGGGTTAGTGCAGTAAGTGTATCTCGTGCAGCTCTAAAGCCATTACTCAAGGGTATTTGCAGTGTCCTCTTGACCCCTACCTGCACCCACTTTACAGCCTTCTACTTCCATTATTTTACCTTTCTATCTGCCTGTCAACCTCTTTTTGACTACAGTGTGACTGATTTCAAACCCCAATTACACTTTCACCAGGAATAACCTCCCTGGCCCCTGTACTTTTACCCAAATAATATAAATCGTTTAAAATCTAATAAACATTAAATGTCTAAAGCAGATAGGAAAAGTATTTATTATTATTGTTATTATTATTATAATTAGCAAAGCTACAGCCCTAGTTGGAAAGACAGGATGCTAAAATTCCAAGGGTTCCAACAAGGAAAAATAGGCCAGTGAAAAAAGAAATAAATAAACTATAAGAGAAGTAATGAACAATTAAAAGAAAACATTTTAAGAACAGTAACAACATTAGAATAAATTATTTCATATATATAGTAAAATTTGAAAAAAAGGAGGATAAAAATAAGAGAGAATAGTATACCCAAGTGTACCTTCAAGCAAGATAACGCCCCCCTAAGACAATGGAAACTATTCAAGATTAGAGAATTGTGACTTGATTTTGGAGTGTCCTCCTATGAGAAGAGCTGCTTACCATAGCTGAAAAGTCTATTCTACCCTTACCAAGAGGAAAGTAGCCACTGGGCAGTTACAGTGCAGTGGTTAACCCTTAAGCAAAGAATTGTTGGTGATCTACAGTGAGTGTTGTCAGGTATATGAGGAAAGAGGAGAATGTGCATATATATATATATATATATATATATATATATATATATATATATATATATATATATATATATATATATATATATATATATATATATATATATATATATATATATATATATATACACACACACACACACCAGATTATTTAGTGTATGTGTAGGCAAAGAAAAATTGATCCGTAATGAGGGAGATGGATACAATATAGTACTGTACTGTCTGGCCAGTCAAAGGACCCAGTAACTCTAGCGGTAGTATCTCAACAGGTTGCTGGTGCCCCAGCCAACCTACAACCCGATGTAAAAAGAAAATCAAGAAAAATGTAATTTCAGATGGCACATAAAAGAAATATTTAATTCAAGTTTTTGAAAGTTGTAAATTAAAACTATAAATGAGGCTAAAATTCATTGTAATTTTTTTCTTACTACCTCTCCTTTCAAAACATTTCAAAACACAAGCTCATTGAAACTTATAATTCCTGGGTAGATTCTGGTAATATTCTTTACAGATTCTCCTCTGTCCTCATACACCTGACAACACAGATTACCAGACAATTCTTCTTCACTCAAGGGGTTACTGTACTAATTGTTCAGTGGGGTTACTGTACTAATTGTTCAGTGGTCACTTTAATTTTGGTAAGGGCAGAAGAGACTCTTTAGCTATGGTCAGCAGGTCATCTAGGAGGACACTCCAAAATCAAACCATTGTTCTCTAGTCTTGTGTAGTTCCATAGCTTCTGTGCCATGGTCTTCCACTGTCTGGGGTTAAAGTTCTCTTGCTTGAGAGTACACTCGAGCACACTATTCTATCTCATTTCTCTTCATCTTGTTTTGTTAAAGTTTATATAGGAGATATTTATTTTAATGTTGTTACTCTTAAGATATTCTATTTTCCGTTTTTCCTTTCCTTGCTGGGCTATTTTCGCTGTTGGAGCCTCTGGGCTTATAGCATCCTGCTTTGCCATCTGGAGTTGTATTTTAGCAAGTAATAATAATAATAATGATAATAATAATATCCAAAGAATGCTATGTCTTCACTTGGTTTAAAAAAAAAAAAAAAAAAAACTTATTGTATGGATGACGTCAGGCGGAAGACAACAGCAAGCGCAAGCCAAAGTGACCAGGGTTGCCAGTTTGGCCTTTTTTCCGG
The DNA here is from genome assembly GCF_036898095.1 of Palaemon carinicauda. Taxonomy (NCBI): domain Eukaryota; kingdom Metazoa; phylum Arthropoda; class Malacostraca; order Decapoda; family Palaemonidae; genus Palaemon; species Palaemon carinicauda. The sequence goes on from NC_090757.1 coordinate 21,918,361, forward strand.
CCAAAAAAAACTCAAATTTGACCTTTTGTATTTAAATAGGTTGGCCTTTAGTAATATGAAAAAAGCCGAGCCTTAAATACTATATTTTTGACCTTTTTTTATTAATGGGTTGACCTTTTAAAGCCTCTGTTGATTAGAAATTGACCTTTTCTCATTTAGAAAACCTGGCAAACACATGGTAAATCAGTCGTCACTTTCAAAAGAGTTCTGAAACATGAATTGTTGTGCAATCCAAACCCAAGTACGAGACATCTTCCAACTTAAATGTAACAGGTAAAAAGTGTAAGTTCCCTTCTATAATGCCTATGACGTGCAATATAAAACTCACATAGGCCTAAACTTAACTAAGTTAAGTGTTAAAACTTGCGGCTAATAGTAATCGGAATAGATCTGTATGTTTGTTGAGGTAATTTCACTCATATCTTTTGTCTTTTATCAGAACACGTTAAATTTATGTTTGCTGCAATACAATATTTTGTGAAAACTTGAGCTGGGCATAATTTAGGAATGGGCTGCCTTCAAGAAATAAAGCATTTTCTTTGGAAATTAATTGTGATATCTGAAATAAGTAGCCTAATTGTAGCTCCACTCCATGTGTTTGTAAAAATTATAATCACTGATAGAAAAATAGTAGGCTATTAATTAATAGTCAAATGGGGCGAATAGTACGTATTATCAATTGAATATTTTACAAAATTTCATTTTGACTGAAACGAACCTGTCCTTGAATAATCAAGGAACTAAAAACAATCCAGGATCCATAATCCATGATCCTTTGTTGTTTTTTTTTTTCTTTTTAGAAAATCGTATTCAAAAGTAAGTAGACCACAGGTATATATTGTTTTATTATTTGGATGAACAATTGATTGTAATTCCATAAAGATATCATTGTGCACTTTCATTTTTTATGCTGTTCTGTCTTTAGTGTGATTGGGTAAATATATAATACTTTAGTTTCTTGCCAAATACATGAACCATATATTTTTCCTACTGACTATCTTGTGTTTTATGCATTTTTGACCATGATTATTGGGGCCAACCCCCAGTTCATGACTATTTAAACCCCCCTTATTAAAAGAATTAGGGGAGTCCCAGTGAGAAACGTTTTTTTTTGGTGTGGAAATGTTATAAACGAGTGATTTACAGCAATAATAACGGTCAGAATGGCAAAATAAGGAATAGACAACCAATTTGAAAAACATATGGGGTAAATGTCCAGATTGGTGTTGCACATTGCATAGAAACATGAGGAAATGAATAAAAAAGAAACTAAGACTTACTCGTACACACAAAATGTAAGCATAAACCTACTACTACAATTATGGGGGACCCCAGTGGGAAGAGGGTTTTTTTGGGGGGTGGGAGGAGAAAAGTGATTTTGGGCACTACCGAATCTAATACAACCACCTAACCTAACCTAGGGCCCTGTACCCCTACCTAGTCCTACCGGGGGAAGGGCCTCGCCACCCCCTGCGATCCCCCCCCCCCCCTTAAGGCCACAGTGATTTTCGGGGCCAAACGTAGCGGACTAGTTTGTCTGCGGATTATAGTAGTTACAGGGATCATTTGAGCTAAAAAGAAGACACAGTCAACAATAACAACAGACTTAGAGGAAGGAAGACAAAAGTAGAGTGAGTTTGATAGTCGATATTTCGACTGTTATTGAATTTTACTAAATTATCTCACTGGGTATACCACTATTTACATACATTCCTACACATTCTAGTAAAAATACATTGAATATCACTGATATCTTCAACTTAACAAATCCACCTAACCTAACAGTTCCCAGGCCAACCCCCCCCCCCCTGGGTCCCCTTCCCAGGTCACAACCTCTAGCAGTAATTGGTAAATATGTACTTTAATTTCTAGCCGAGTACATGAATCATATATTTTTCCTACTTATCTTGTGTTCTATGCATTTCTGACCTAGATTATTGGGGCAAACCGCCCATTCATGAGTTTTTGGACCCCCTTATATAAAGACAATTATGTGTGGGCCCAGTGGGAAACCTTGTTTTATTTGGGTATGGAAATGTTATAAGCGAGTGATTTGCAGCCATGATCATGGTCAGAAATGCAAAATAAGCAGAAGATAACCAGTTGGAAAAATATATGGTTCATGTAAGTGGCTGAAAACAGGCCAAACAAGATCATTCAATACTTTTGAGATTTTTTAAAGGGTACAGAACCTAACAAGCCCACCTAACCTAACCTAACCTAGTAGTTCCGAGGTCACAACTCCCAGCAGGGGCCAAGCCCCCCGACCTCACTTCCCAGGTCACAGCCCCCTAGCTGCTGGGATTTCCTTTACCAGACCCTCCTCCATCCTATGACCCAGAGCTCATGATGTCAGTGGCGTTGCTACGTCCCTGGCGTTCTAGAAAATATTTTGTGGGGCAGGTGTTGCAATCGGGCGTGTGGAAACGTCAGTCGACCTTCACTGCCCACTACCTGCAAAGACGTAACTCACAGGAACATGGAGACCTTTTCCATTGGTTCTGTGGTAGTCGCACAACAAATGGTCTGAACACCTCAAGCTCCTTGATGGGCAAGTAGTGGAGGGTTGAGGGCTGAAGTTACCCGGGTTATTCTGGGGTGAATGGTAAGAATGACTGGCTCCTCTCTTCCTTCCATCTTCTCCCCTCTGGGGGGAAAACAGCTCCGCAAGCCTCAGCATAGCAGACCTCACCTCGCTACAGGTAAGTCTTGAGTATTAAATAATACAGTACTTCTTTACGTCCCCAATACATCATTGAGGGAGGGTATTGGGTAAGTCTTAAGAACTCTATTTCTTGTACTTGAGTTCCTATGTTAAAAACAAGCCACACTGCTAGTTTCACTGACTCACAAGCTTCTGCAGGCCGTTATCAGTGCATTACCTCATATCGGTACTTGAATTTAGCGAGGGTAGGGTTCCTTCTACAATCGATCACAGATCAAAATAGAGTGAACCCCGGGTCATGACCAAGGAATTCCGCCCTCCTAAGAGTAAGTCACCCCTATAAATAGCGGAGGGTTTGTATTTGTGCCGGAGCAAATAACAAATTTGGAAGTAATTTGTATTTTCCCTAGCATACAAACTTGATGCTCTTTATACAAATTGGCTCGTCTTTCAGCTATGCCGAAAGTAATACCTCTATGAATAGCTTCAGGTTTGTAAGATAGGAAAAATGGAAATTACTTCCAAATTTGTTATTTTTCGTTAGTTGTTGTTTTCTTGTGTTCTGATGTTATTACCCTCCGCAAATGTATCGTTTTATTTATACCACCTCCCAACTGTAATTTTGGGAATTCCAGGGGAGGTATTGAAAAGTTATTAATTGCAGAAGAGAATAATAGCAGAAACAAACAAAATAACAAGAAAGCCAACAGGAAAAATAATGTTTCAGGCAAAAATATGAGAAGAAATAACAGTTGCGAAAGCTATCATGGGACCGTTTTCTTCAAAGCCCGATTTCTATTGAACATAAACTTGGTAAACTTCTCTAAATGCTTGTATCTACGTGCATGTTGGTTAATGAACTATCACTAATTACTCTCATACTGATCATTGCTAAGCCGTGGTTCGCTTCACTTGCAATTAAACATTGCAACACCTCCTATGTTCTGGCAAGTGGTACATATTGCGCTACGCGCGCTCGCCCCGTGATCGAGTATTTTGTCGTATCCTTAGTTTACACTAAGTCATGATCTACGAGTATATTGGGTAATGAACTAACAATAATTATTCACGTACTGATCTTTGCTCAGCCGTGACTCGCTTCGCTTGTAATTAAACATTACATCACCTACTATGTCCTAGCAAGTGGTACATATTGTGATATGCGCATTCACTGCATGAGCTAGTATATGCTGTATCCTTAGTTTATACAGAGCCTTAATTCTATAATGACTTAATAGTTGGAGTGGAAGTCAGAATACCCCAAATCAGGAGTGAAAACTGGCTGTACGGTTTGAGATGCCCCACTCGGTCCTGCTTGTTCGGTAAGGTCACTAGGTCCTGGTTGTGCGGTAAGGCCACTAGGTCCTGGTTGTGGGGTATGGCCACTTGGTCCTGGTTCGAACAGATGTTGGAGCGCGAAGCTACAACTTGCCCTTTTGTTAAATATGTATTCACCCTCAAGTTTGTATAATTGATAATCAACACCAAAATACTTGTCCATGGGGCTAACGTGCATAGCGAAACATGTTCCGCTTGCCAGAACATATGAGCAGTGAGATACAGGTATTGTTTAATCGCAAGCGAAGCGAGCATATGGCAGAGTAAAAACCAATAAATCGTGAGCTAAATTAAGTAACGAGGTATTTGTAATACAATGATTGAACACTTACGAACGACTCTATAGAAAATGGGATGGGAATACCCATTTTCTATGCGTCCAGAAGTCCTGGCAAACAAAAGCTTTTACTTTGTTTTGATAACGATAACTTTTTTATTATGATCACTTTTATGACGATGACTGACGGAAAAAGTTTTAAAAAGTTAATCTAATTATAAACACAATTAAGTATATCCGCCAGGAATCATGATGAAAATTGTTCAGAATGCTGCAAAATATATTACAAACCAGTCTTATTTTCTACAAACCGTGTATTGCACCATTTTATATTTATATTGATTGATCTGCAGCCATATTAGAGTATATGGGAACCCAATTTGTTATGGAGCCTTGTGATTGAGGCGAATTCCCCCTCCCCCCAAAAAAAAACATGCAGAGTAAAACAAAATTTTGAATGCTTATCAAGGTTGTAAGCCTTACCCAAGTATATAGAGTGAATGTTCATAATGGTATGATAACTCGAACTAAGAGAATAAGAGGTGATTATGGTGCATTGATTAGATTTGATAATATTGTAATAATTATGAATTTATTTTTAAAGTTATAGACTTCTTAATTGTGGTTACAACTGAAAAACCATAATTGATAAGAAACATGAGGACAACGTGACATTCTCTACTTAATCTGACATATGGTAAATGTTTACTATAACACAATACTACTAGCCTTCTGGCTAGTACAACAGTAATCTGTTCGCCTTGCATTCGCTTGACAGCAGATCGATCCCAGCCCAGGACTGTGAGTTTAAGCTGTTTACTAGGGATGCCACTGCAGTGGTTGGGCACCACAGTGGGGCGTTGGGCTTTCTCGGCTGACGTTCTGGTGAGCATCTATTGTGATGAAATTGGAACTGAAACCAGGCACCTTTATATTACAATATTTAGGTAGTAGGTTGGCCAGGGCACCAGCCATCTGTTGAGATACTGCCACTAGAGAGTTATGGGGTCTTCTGACTGGCCAAACAGTACTACATTGGATCCCTCTCTCTGGTTACGGTTAATTTTCCCTTTGCCTACACATGCACACAGCGAATAGTCTGGCCTATTCTCTACTTATTCTCCTCAGTCCTCCTACACCTGACAACACTGAAATTACCAAATAATTCTTCTTCACCTAAGGGGTTAATTACTGCTCTGTAATTCTTCAGTGGCTACTTTTCTCTTGGTAAGTGTAGAAGACTCTTTAGCTATGGTCAGCAGCTCTTCTAGGAGGACACTCCAAAATCAAACCATGTTCTCTAGTTTTGGGTCGTGCCATAGCCTCTGTACCATGGTCTTCCACTGTCTTGGGTTAAAGTTCTCTTGCTTGAGGGTACACTCAGGCACACTGTTCTGTCATGTTTCTCTTCCTCTTGTTTTGTTAAAGATTTTAGTTTATATAGGAAATATTTATTTTTCAATATTAAACTTAGCCGGTGATCATATAGCTGTCAGCTCTGCTACCCGACAGAAAAACCGAAGGACAAAATACGCCAGCGATCGCTATACAGGTGGGGGTGTACATCAACAGCGCCATCTGTCGAGCAGGTACTAAGTACTCCAATGTCAACAAAGAACCAATTTTCTCTCTGTCGTGCCACCGGCAAGACCTACTAATACGCTGTTGCTTTCTGGATTGATTTTCACGTTATTTGGTGAAGTATTCATTTCTGGTTATTAGCTTTCGCTGTGCAGAGGTTATCTTCAATACTTCCTTGCATTCTTTTATTGAATTTTGGATTATTTGTTGACGACTTGGATAGATTTTGAATTCCCCCTTTGACTAATTCAAGATGTCTGACCCTTCTCAAGTCCCCAAGTACAGGAAGTGTAGCGCTAGGGATTGTTCAAGGCGTCTTCCGAAGGCCTCTATCGATCCGCACACCATTTGTTCCAATTGTCGGGGTAAAGCCTGTCAATTGGAAGATCGATGTGAGGAATGCGTTGGGCTTTCGGAATTCGATTTTCAAGAATTCCTGAAATATGCACGTAGGCTAGAGAGAGATAGAGTCAGGAGGAGTTCGTCTCGCTCAGTTGATTTTTCCTCTCCCCATGCCCCACAACCTATTCCTTCCCCTGTGGTGGTTGCCCCCGACCCCCCTTCTAGCTCTCATCAACCTTCGATGGCAGATATGATGCGTGCCATCCAGGCTCTGGGTGAGAGAGTCGAGTCATTGGCGAGTGACCGCAATCAACTCATGGCTGACGTCAGGGAGTTGAAGGGTAAGAGTGCAGTGGGAAGTGAAGTGAGTGTTAGTGCAGTGAAAAGTGTCAGTGTTACGCATGAGGGTGAGTCTGTTCGTGCCTGTCGTCCTCCCAGTCCGGGACCTCTTGCAAGCTCCCAAGCCCAGGGGAGAAGCAATGTCGTACGACCAAAGGGTTCGACAGGCTTTAATCAGCGGACAGACGTTCCCTCCGTGGTTTCGGACGTATCTTGCCTAGATCGCCCCACCCACAAGAAGACGAGTGAGCCCGTTCATTCCTCGTCTGCGGAAGAGGTTTCACGCCAGAAACGATGGACCAAGGTCTCACGGCCTCTTAAACGCAAGGTCCCTTCCGCGCAAGTCCAACGGCCCAGGTGTAGCCACTGGGTCAGTTCGGACTCGCTGCAGTCCTCCGACGACTGCACACCTCCTAAGAGAGGCAAAGTGGTACCGCAACAGGCAGTAACTCCGTCTGTTGCCGCACCTGCTGCTGTAGACCCTAAGTGGTCTTTGCTACAGTCTATGCAGACTCGGTTAGCTTCTTTCATGCAGGAGTATCGTGCGGAGAAGGTTGACGCTGCACCCGTTAGCCTACAACCAACCACGGTTGTGCGCCCAGTAGACGCTGAGGCTGCCTGCTCCCGCACTCCGGCTGTGAGAGCTCCACCACCCATGCGCAGTCGACCCTGCCAGACGCATGTTGACGTTCACCGACGCACGGAACCCTCCGTTGACGTTCGTGTGCTACCACAACAACAGGAGGGTGGAGTTAAGTTACCGTGTTTTGACGCGGTGCGTCAACCTCCGCAACCCGCGGTGGTCTCCGCTAACCGACCACAGTCAGGAGTAGACGCTTTGCGTCCCCACTCAACTATGGTTGTTGCCAGTTCACAGACTGACCAACAGTTCCATGACGTTGGGTCCAGTGCAGCCACGCATGCACCCGTGCTGCCGGACTCAGCCGACCAGCTTTTACCTACTCCTTTGCCGCTTCCTCCTCAACATTCAGACGATGGACTCTCTGATGATGACGACGCTGCACATCTTGACGACCAACACTCGGACATCGACGAACCCAAGACCACGCCTCCCTCCTTAGACTTTAGGAAAGTGCTTGCGCTGTTCAAGGATTTATATCCTGATCAGTTTGTGTCTGCAGCACCACGCTCGCTTCCCTCTGAGTTCGCTTTAGGCATGCAGTCAGCAGCACCTGCCTTTACGAAGCTCGTACTCGCTCGCTCGTCCAAGAGAGCTTTAAGGGTACTGGGAGAGTGGTTGCAGTCCAAAAAGCAACTTGGGAAGACAGCCTTCATGTTTCCCCCGGCCAAGCTTGCTTCCAGATCTAGCGTCTGGTATGCCACGGGAGAAGTTCTCGGCTTGGGAGTTCCTGCCTCTGCCCAGGGCGACTTCTCAAGTCTGGTAGACTCTCCCCGCAGGCTGGCTATGAGACGCTCCAAGATTTGCTGGACTCCTTCGGATATGGACCATCTTATGAAAGGAGTATTTCGAGCATTCGAAGTCTTTAATTTCTTGGACTGGTGTTTGGGAGCGTTGAGCAGGAAGACCTCCCCTTCTGACAAGGAAACTTCCATGCTCATTATGTCCTGCATGGACAAAGCCATACGGGATGGTTCTAGTGAGCTTGCGGCTTCTTTCGTGTCCGGGGTCCTCAAGAAGCGGGATCACCTTTGCTCCTTGTCAGCTGGAGTCACCCCATGTCAAAAGTCGGAGCTTATGTTTGCTCCTCTCTCGAAGTGCCTCTTCCCTGAGGAGTTGATCAAGGAGATTGCCGCCTCCTTGATCCAGAAAGATACTCATGACCTGGTTGCGTCATCCGCACGCAAAGCCACCCCTTTGCCCTCCGTGCCTAGACCCAGGATGGACACTCCAGCGTCAAGATTCATTCCGCCCTTTCGTGGCAGAGCCGCCAGCAGAGGAGGTGCTCGTGCCGAAGGTCAACGCGGGAGCAAGAAGAAGGGTTCCAAGTCCTTTAGAGGCAGAGTCTTACTGCCACCTTCTTCAGACAGCAGTGGGAGCCAGGCTCAAGAACTACTGGCAGGCCTGGGAGAACAGGGGCGCAGACGCACAATCTGTGAAGTTACTCAGAGAGGGGTACAAGATTCCATTCTTGCGCAAGCCCCCTCTAGCAACAACTCCCATCGACCTCTCTCCCAGGTACAGAGAGGAGGACAAGAGACTAGCTTTGCAGCAAGAGGTGTCTCTCTTACTACAAAAGGGAGCGGTAATCAAAGTCCGGGACCATCAATCCCCGGGCTTCTACAACCGTCTCTTCTTAGTGGCGAAGAAGACAGGCGGGTGGAGGCCGGTGCTAGACGTCAGTGCTCTGAATGTCTTTGTCACAAAGCAGACGTTCGCCATGGAGACGACAAAGTCGGTTCTAGCATCGGTCAGGAAGGAAGACTGGATGGTCTCGTTAGACCTAAAGGACGATTACTTTCACGTCCCCATCCACCCAGATTCCCAACCTTTTCTAAGGTTCGTTTTCGGGAAGGTGGTATACCAGTTTCAAGCCCTGTGCTTTGGCCTAAGCACGGCACCTCTTGTTTTTACGAAACTGATGAGAAATATTGCCAAATTCCTGCATTTAGCAGACATCAGAGCCTCCCTCTATTTGGACGACTGGCTTCTAAGAGCTTCGTCAAGTCGTCGCTGTCTGGAGAATCTAAAGTGGACTCTGGATCTGACCAAGGAATTGGGTCTCCTGGTCAATATGGAAAAGTTCCAACTCGTCCCATCCCAAACTATAGTGTACCTAGGTATGGAGATTCAGAGTCAAGCTTTTCGGGCTTTTCCGTCGGCCCCCAGAATCAGTCAAGCCCAAGAATGCATCCAGAACATGCTGAAGAAGGACCGATGTTCAGTCAGACAGTGGATGAGTCTGATAGGGACGCTTTCATCACTGGAACAGTTCATCGCGTTAGGGAGACTCCACCTCCGACCCCTTCAATTTCACCTAGCTGTTCACTGGAGAAAGGGCAAGACGCTAGAAGCGGTCTCGATTCCTATTTCCGAGAAGATGAAGTCTTCACTGACTTGGTGGAAGGACAACATTCTCCTCAGAGAGGGTCTGCCACTGGCTGTTCAGACCCCCAACCACATTCTCTTCTCGGACGCATCGGACACGGGCTGGGGTGCGACATTGGACGGTCGGGAATGCTCGGGCACGTGGAATGCGGATCAAAGATCGTTACACATCAACTGCAAGGAGCTACTGGCAGTTCATCGGGCCTTGAGAAGCTTCAAGTCCCTCCTTCTAGGCAAGGTGGTGGAGGTGAACTCCGACAACACCACAGCCTTGGCGTACATCTCCAAGCAAGGAGGGACTCATTCGAGGACGTTGTACGAGATCGCAAGGGACCTCCTCACCTGGTCAAGAGATCGAAACATTTCGCTAGTAACGAGGTTCATTCAAGGCAGCATGAATGTCATGGCAGACCGCCTCAGCCGGAAGGGTCAAATCATCCCAACAGAGTGGACCCTTCACAAGAATGTATGCAAGAGACTATGGGCCTTGTGGGGTCAGCCTACCATAGATCAGTTTGCAACCTCGATGACCAAGAGGCTCCCAGTTTATTGCTCACCGATTCCAGACCCAGCAGCAGTTCACATAGATGCCTTTCTTCTGGATTGGTCCCATCTAGACCTTTATGCATTCCCCCCGTTCAAGATTGTCAACAGAGTACTGCAGAAGTTCGCCTCTCACGAAGGGACAAGGTTGACGTTGGTTGCTCCCCTCTGGCCCGCGAGAGAATGGTTCACCGAGGTACTGCAATGGCTAGTAGACGTTCCCAGAACACTTCCTCTAAGAGTGGACCTTCTGCGTCAGCCGCACGTAAAGAAGGTACACCCAAGCCTCCACGCTCTTCGTCTGACTGCCTTCAGACTATCGAAAGACTCTCGAGAGCTAGAGGCTTTTCGAAGGAGGCAGCCAGAGCGATTGCTAGAGCAAGGAGGACATCCACTCTTAAAGTCTACCAGTCGAAGTGGGAAGTCTTCCGAAGCTGGTGCAAGTCGGTCTCAGTATCCTCAACCAGTACCTCTGTAACTCAGATAGCTGACTTCCTTTTATACCTAAGGAAGGAAAGATCTCTTTCAGCTCCCACGATCAAGGGTTACAGAAGCATGTTGGCATCAGTCTTCCGTCACAGAGGCTTAGATCTTTCCAACAACAAAGATCTACAGGACCTCCTTAAGTCTTTTGAGACCTCGAAGGAGCGTCGGTTGGCCACACCAGGTTGGAACTTAGACGTAGTACTAAGATTCCTTATGTCAGAAAGGTTCGAACCACTTCAATCAGCCTCTTTTAAAGATCTCACTTTGAAGACCCTTTTCCTCGTCTGCTTAGCAACAGCTAAAAGAGTCAGTGAGATACACGCCTTCAGCAGGAACATTGGATTTACATCTGAAACGGCTACATGTTCCTTACAGCTTGGTTTTTTAGCCAAAAACGAACTTCCTTCTCGTCCTTGGCCCAAATCGTTCGATATTCCAAGCCTGTCCAATTTGGTTGGAAATGAACAAGAAAGAGTCCTATGCCCTGTAAGAGCTCTTAAGTACTATTTGAGACGTACTAAACCATTAAGAGGACAGTCGGAAGCTTTATGGTGCGCTATTAAGAAACCTTCTTTACCTATGTCGAAGAATGCAGTTTCTTATTATATCAGACTTTTGATTCGAGAAGCTCATTCCCATCTGAATGAGGAAGACCATGCTTTGCTGAAGGTAAGGACACATGAAGTTAGAGCTGTCGCAACTTCAGTAGCCTTCAAACAAAACAGATCTCTGCAGAGTGTAATGGATGCAACCTATTGGAGAAGCAAGTCAGTGTTCGCATCATTTTACCTTAAAGATGTCCAGTCTCTTTACGAGAACTGCTACACCCTGGGACCATTCGTAGCAGCGAGTGCAGTAGTGGGTGAGGGCTCAACCACTACATTCCCCTAATCCCATAACCTTTTTAATCTTTCTCTTGAAATGTTTTTTATTGTTGTTTTTTGGGTTGTCCGGAAGGCTAAGAAGCCTTTCGCATCCTGGTTGATTTGGCGGGTGGTCAAATTCTTTTCTTGAGAAGCGCCCAGATTAGAGGTTTTGATGAGGTCCTTTAGTATGGGTTGCAACCCTTCATACTTCAGCTCCTAGGAGTCGCTCAGCATCCTATGAGGATCGCGAGGCTCAGTAAGGAAGACATACTTAAAAAGGCAGAGTAATTGTTCAAGTCGACTTCCTTACCAGGTACTTATTAATTTTATGTTTGTTATTTTGAATAACTGCTAAAATGAAATACAAAATACTTAGCTCTTAATGTTAACATATAATGCTGGTCTCTACCCACCCCCCTGGGTGTGAATCAGCTATATGATCACCAGCTAAGTTTAATATTGAAAAATGTTATTTTCATTAGTAAAATAAATTTTTGAATATACTTACCCGGTGATCATAGATTAAAGGACCCTCCCTTCCTCCCCAATAGAGACCCAGTGGACCGAGGAGAAAATTGGTTCTTTGTTGACATTGGAGTACTTAGTACCTGCTCGACAGATGGCGCTGTTGATGTACACCCCCACCTGTATAGCGATCGCTGGCGTATTTTGTCCTTAGGTTTTTCTGTCGGGCAGCAGAGCTGACAGCTATATGATCACCGGGTAAGTATATTCAAAAATTTATTTTACTAATGAAAATAACATTTTAGTGTTCCTCTTCTTACAATTTTATTTTTCCTTGTTTCCTTTCCTCACTGGGCTATTTTCCCTGTTGGAGCCCCTGGGCTTATAGCATCGTGCTTTTCCAACAAGGCTTGTAGCTTAGCAAGTACAGTAATAATAATGATGATAATGAAGAACCTAAGTGTGCCTGGTGTATTTATAGGTACTTTAGAGTGTTCTGAGATAAATAAAAGGAAGAAACCTATATTTTTCAATTTTAAATATTTAACTTAGCCGGTGAATATATAATAGCTGACGTCTCCGGCGGCTCGACAGAAAAACACAAAAACTCGCGAGCGATCGCTATGAAGGTTGCGGGTGTGCCCACCAGCGCCAACTATCGGCCAGATACCGCATATACATGTAAACAGCTCCAATTCTTCTCTGTCGGTCTGATCGACAAGGTGTTCCATTACTCGCTGTTAACCTGGAGTTTTTCAACAGTCTTGGTGAAGTACTTCCTTTTGGTTTGAGCTTTCGCAGTGCAGGTGTTTTATCTTCAACTTAAACTCTTGAACTCTTTTTTGGATAGATTTAATTGTTGATGACTTTGGATTGTTTTTTTGGACTTTCTTTGACTTTTCAAAATGGCTGACCCTTCTCCAATTCCTAGATTTCGTAAATGTAATGCTAGGGATTGCAATAGGCGTCTTCCAAAGGCCTCTCTCGACCCACATACTGTGTGTTCTAATTGTCGGGGTAAAACCTGTCAATTAGGAGATCGGTGTGAGGAGTGCGTGGGCCTTTCGGAATTCGATTGGCTTGAGTTTGACAAGTATTCTCGTAAGCTAGAGAGAGATAGGGTGAGGAGAAGTTCCTCTAGATCGTTAGAATTTTCCTCCTCCCATGCCCCTGAACCTAATCCTTCCCCTGTAGTAGTTGTGCCTGAACCCTCTACTAGCACTCAGGAACCATCAATGCGGGATATGTTACGTGCCATTCATGCTTTGGGCGAGAGAGTTGAGTCGTTAGCTACGGACCGTAATCAACTCATGGCGGACGTAAAAGAGTTAAAGTGTCAGAGTGCCACATTAGAAAATCGTGGGAAAGTGATTAGTGCGCAAAGTGTTATCAGTGTTGCGACCGAGGGTTCGTCTGTTCGTGCCTGTCGTTCGCCTAGTCCGAGACCTCTTGCAAGCTCCCAAGCCCCAGGGAGAAGTAATGTCGTAGGACTTATGGGTTCGAGAGGCTTTAACCAACGAACAGACGTTCCCTCTATGGTTTCAGGCGTGTCTCGTCAAGACCGCCCCTACCATAAGACGAGCGAGACGGTTTTCTCCTCGTCATCCGAAGGCTTTTCGCGGAAGAAACCGTGGAGCAAGGTTTCGAGACCCTTAAAGCGAAAGTCAGTCCCTTCAGGACAGGTCCAGCGTCCTGGTTGTAGCCATTGGGACAGCTCTGACCCTGTGCAGTCATCGGAAGACTGCTCGCCGCCTAAACAGAAGCGTAACACAGGCTCCGAGAGTCTTAGTGTAGGCAAGGTTTTGCAGTCACAGACGTTACTCTCGTCTCTTACCGCACCCATTCCCGTTGATCCTAAATGGGTTGTACTGCAAGACATGCAGAATAAGCTTGCCTCTCTTATGGAGGACTATTCTGCTGAAAAGGTTCACGATGATCCTCGCCGCTTAGCTGATCGAGATCCTGGCCGTCAGCCGCCCAAACGAGCCTTTGCTCGTCCTGTTGACGTTTGCGTTACAAAGTCACGTCAGTCACGTTTTGTAGAGCCTCACTCGATGCAGTCCTGTGTTGACTTTCAGCCGCATGTGGACGTTCAGCCTCTGCCGAATGCTCTTGTTGACGTTCAGGACGTTCGCCAACCAGCGAAGTTGACTCGTTTTGACGTTGAGCGTCAAGCACCGCAGTCAAGAGTTGTTTTGACTGCTCAGTCTAGGCAGTCAAGGCAGTCTCGAGTTGACGTCGAGCGTCCTCCCGCTCCTGTTGTTGTTGACAGTCAGGCTGTTAAGCAGTTACATGACGTAGCGTCCTGGACTGCTACTGATGCTCCGGTGCGAGTGGACTCTGCTTGTCAAGCATTGCCACCAAGGCAGGTCTCGCCCTTGCTTGTAACTCAGCAGTTATCAGACGAAGCTCCTTCAGATGAGGACGTTGCTGATCCTCATCCTGATGATAATCCTTCAGATGTAGATGAACCTAAGGCGGTTCCTCCTTCGATGGACTTTAAGAAGATCATGTTGATTTTCAAGGATCTTTTTCCAGATCACTTTGTTGCTGTTGCTCCTCGTTCGCCTCCGTCTGAGTTTGCTCTAGGCTTACCTGCTACCAAGCCAGCCTTTACTAAGCTAGTGCTTTCTCGCTCTTCCAAGAGGGCTTTACGTCTTCTAGGCGACTGGTTGGATACCAGGAGGAGTTTGGGGAAGACGGCCTTTGCCTTCCCTCCTTCTAAGCTTGCTTCTAGATCGAGTGTCTGGTATGACACGGGAGAAGTTCTCGGCTTGGCAGTCCCTGCCTATGCCCAGGGTGACTTCTCAAGCCTCGTAGACTCTCCCCGTCGCCTGGCCATGAGACGCTCGAAGATTTGTTGGTCCTCCTCGGACCTTGACCATCTGCTTAAAGGCGTATACAGGGCCTTTGAAGTGTTTAACTTTCTTGACTGGTCATAAGGAGCTTTAAGTAGGAAGATCTCGTCTGCCGACCAAGATGTTTCCTTACTTATCATTTCCTGTATGGATAAAGCCATCCGCGATGGCTCCAATGAGCTCGCCTCCACCTTTACGTCGGGAGTCTTAAAGAAGCGAGAAACCCTTTGCTCTTTCCTTTCGGCAGGAGTTACTCCCTGTCAGAGATCGGAACTGCTCTTTGCTCCCTTATCAGCGGCCTTGTTTCCGCAACAGCTGGTTAAGGATATAGCTGCTTCGCTTGTGCAGAAGGACACCCATGACCTGATGGCATCCTCTGCTCGCAAAGGGGCTCCTTCTTCATCCTTTGCTGTGAGACCCAGGATCGAGACTCCTGCATCTAGATTTATCCCGCCCTTTCGTGGCAGAGCTCCCAGCAGGGGAAGCTCTCGTGCCGAGGGAAAGAGAGGAGCCAAGTCCTCCCGTGGCAGAGTCTGACTGCCCACAGCCTCAGACAGCGGTAGGTGCCAGATTGAAGAGCTTCTGGCAGGCCTGGGAGAAGAGGGGTGCAGACCAAGAGTCTGTTCTGTTGCTCAGAGAGGGGTACAAAATACCATTTGTACGCAAACCTTCTCTAGTAACAACTCCCATAGACCTCTCTCCCAGGTACCGAGAGGAGTCAAAGAGACAAGCCCTAAATCAAGAAGTGTCTCTGTTGCTAGAGAAGGGAGCGGTGGTGAAAGTCTCGGACCTTCAATCACCGGGGTTTTACAACCGTCTCTTCCTAGTCCCAAAGCATACAGGAGGTTGGAGACCGGTGCTAGACGTCAGTGCGCTCAACGTTTTTGTTACAAAAACAAAATTCACGATGGAGACCACGAAGTCCGTCTTAGCAGCGGTCAGAGAGGGAGACTGGATGGTCTCTCTCGACCTACGAGATGCGTACTTCCACATTCCTATACACCCGGATTCCCAACCGTTTCTGAGGTTTGTTTACAGGAATGTGGTGTACCAGTTTCGAGCCCTGTGCTTTGGCCTCAGTCCTGCTCCTCTCGTGTTTACGAGGCTCATGAGGAATGTGGCAAAATTCCTCCATCTATCAGGAATCCGAGCCTCCCTGTACTTGGACGACTGGCTTCTCAGAGCATCGTCCAGTCATCGCTGTCTGCAGGATCTACATTGGACGTTGGGTCTGGCCAAGGAGTTGGGACTTTTGGTCAACCTAGAAAAGTCCCAACTGATCCCATCCCAGACTATTCTATATTTGGGGATGGAGATTCGCAGTCCAGTTTTTCGGGCTTTTCCGTCTGCCACCCGAATAGAACAAGCCCTGCTCAAAGTCCAACTAATGCTGAAAAGAGAACGTTGTTCAGTCAGGAGTTGGATGAGTCTCGTAGGGACTCTCTCATCCCTGGAGCAGTTTGTCTCGCTAGGGAGGCTACACCTTCGGCCTCTCCAGTTCCATCTAGCCTCTCACTGGAACAAGGACAAGACGTTAGAGACGGTATCAATCCCAGTCTCCGAACCAGTAAAGGCATGCCTGAAATGGTGGGACAGCAATATCAGTCTGAGAGAGGGACTATCCCTAGCAGTCAAGAACCCAAACCACGTGTTGTTCTCAGACGCGTCGGATTTGGGTTGGGGTGCGACCCTGGACGGTCGGGAATGCTCGGGTCTGTGGACCTCAAGTCAGAAGAGCATGCACATCAACAGCAAGGAGCTATTAGTAGTCCACTTGGCCTTGATGAAATTCGAAAGCTTTCTTCGAAACAAAGTGGTAGAGGTCAACTCAGACAACACCACAGCTTTGGCGTACATCTCCAAGCAAGGAGGCACACACTCCCTCACGCTGTACGAGATCGCAAGGGACCTTCTCATATGGTCAAGAAATCGAGGCATCTCCCTGTTGACGAGATTCATCCAGGGGGACTTGAACGTCTTGGCAGACTGTCTCAGGTGATACCCACGGAATGGACCCTCCACAAGGACGTGTGCAAGAGTCTTTGGGCGACTTGGGGTCAACCCACCATAGACCTCTTTGCCACCTCGTTGACCAAAAGGTTACCAATCTATTGCTCACCAGTCCCAAATCCAGAGGCGATCCACATAGACGCGTTTCTACTGGATTGGTCTCATCTGGACTTATATGCATTCCCACCATTCAAGATAGTCAACAAGGTACTGCAGAAGTTCGCCTCTCACGAAGGGACAAGGTTGACGTTGGTTGCTCCCCTCTGGCCCGCGAGAGAGTGGTTCACCGAGGTACTTCAATGGCTGGTAGACATTCCAAGAAGTCTTCCTCTACGTAAAGAATGTTCATCAAAGCCTCCCCGCGCTTCGTCTAACTGCCTTCAGACTATCGAGAGACTCTCAAGAGCTCGAGGCTTTTCGAAGGAGGCAGCCAGTGCGATTGCGAGAGCTAGGAGAGCTTCTACCATCAGAGTATACCAGTCGAAGTGGGAAGTCTTTCGAGACTGGTGCAAGTCAGCATCTGTCCTCTTCCAGTACCTCTGTAGCCCAAATCACAGATTTTCTTTTACATCTGAGAAATGTTCGCTCCCTCTCAGCTCCCACGATTAAGGGCTACAGGAGCATGTTGGCTTCGGTCTTTCGTCATAGAGGCTTAGATCTTTCCAACAATAAAGATCTCCAAGATCTCCTTAAGTCTTTCGAGACCTCTAAGGAACGTCGTTTGGCAACTCCTGGATGGAACTTAGACGTGGTCCTAAGGTTCCTCATGTCAGACAGGTTTGAGCCATTACATTCAGCCTCCCTGAAGGATCTCACCCTCAAGACGCTTTTCCTAGTGTGCTTGGCTTCGGCTAAAAGGGTCAGTGAAATTCATGCCTTCAGTAAGAACATCGGCTTTTCTACAGAAAAAGCCACATGTTCACTTCAACTTGGTTTCCTGGCCAAAAATGAACTGCCTTCTCGTCCTTGGCCTAAGTCATTTGATATACCTTGCCTGTCAGAGATCGTAGGCAACGAACTTGAAAGAGTGCTGTGTCCAGTTAGAGCTCTTAAGTTCTACTTAGCTCGTACTAAGTCCTTACGAGGTGGATCTGAGGCATTATGGTGCTCAGTTAAGAAACCATCATTGCCTATGTCAAAGAATGCTTTGTCTTATTTTATCAGATTTTTAATACGAGAGGCTCATTCTCACTTGAATGAAAAAGACCGATGCTTGCTTAAGGTTAAGACACACGAAGTTAGAGCTATAGCAACTTCCGTGGCCTTTAAGCAAAATAGATCTCTGCAAAGTATTATGGACGCGACCTTTTGGAGAAGCAAGTCGGTATTCGCGTCATTTTACTTAAAAGATGTCCAGACTCTTTACGAGGACTGTTACACACTGGGTCCATTCGTTGCAGCGAGTGCAGTAGTGGGTGAGGGTTCTACCACTACATTCCCTTAATTCCAATATCCTTTTAATCTGTCTCTTGAAATGTTTTTAATCTTGTTTTATGGGTTGTACGGAAGGCTAAGAAGCCTTTCGCATCCTTTTTGATTTGGCGGGTGGTCAAATGTCATTTCTTGAGAGCGCCCAGATTAGGGGTTTGATAAGGTCCTTTTGTATGGGTTGCAGCCCTTGATACTCCAGCTCCTGGGAGTCTTTCAGCATCCTAAGAGGATCGCTGGGCTTCGTGAGGAAGACAGACTAACAAGGCAGAGTAATCGTCTAAGTCAACTTCCTTACCAGGTACCTATATATATTTGGGTTTTGTTATGATATAACTGTCAAAAACTCTAAGCATATACGCTGTAAACTTTATTAATTCTGGTCTCTACCCACCACCATGGGTGTGAATCAGCTATTATATATTCACCGACTAAGTTCAATATTTAAAAATGATTTTTAAATATTTAACTTAGCCGGTGAATATATAGCTGCAACTCTGTTGCTCGACAGACAAAAAACTGTACAAAAAAACTCGCTAGCGATCGCTATACAGGTTGCGGGTGTGCTCATCAGCGCCAACTGTCGGCCAGATACCAAACTCTATGTAAACAAAGACTCAATTTTCTCTCTGTCGACGTGTCGACAAGACGTACTTTACTCGCTGTTGAAACCTGGAGTTTTTCCCCATCATCTTTGGTGAAGTACTATATTCTGGTTTGAGCTTTCGCAGTGCAGGTGTTTTATCTTCATCTTAAATCTTGAACTCGTTTTGGATAGATTTAATTTTTGGTGACAAAGAGAGTATGGACTTTCTTTGACTTTTAAATGGCCGACCATTCCCTTAGACGGAAGTGTGTTTAGGCTTTTAGTAATTATCTTATCACGTTATAAATTAATTATAGATTTTCCTCTTCGATTAACTTTCCATTTATAATAAACATAAAAAATAAATTTTAATGTTTTGTTTATATGCGACCTTTCCTGAGAGTAGGCGGTCCTAACTTGGAAACCGAAGTTAATCAACGTTGAGCCCTTTAAATCGTAAATAGCTTTTAAAGAGCTAAGGATTTAAAACTTTTTAAATAAAATATTTTATGAAAGAATTTCTTTGAATAGTCTTCGTACTGTTTTCAAAGATGAACTAACGTTTAGTTTATTTATGCTACGCAGTTTGCGCTCTATCGTTAAGATAGAGAGAGAGTGTATCACGGTTTCACTTTGCAGAAAGAGTAAATCGATTCTGACGTTTTCTTCATTCTTTCAAAGCTTAAATGTTTTAAATTCTATTTTAAAGGAACTTTTTAATTGAAAAACCTTTCAGTTTTTTCCTTTGGTCAAATAACATGTTTTTTGGGCTCAAGCCATGGCGTCCTGATGGAAGGTTCCTTTTTGGTAGCTTCCTTGGGTATAAGACTACTAAGATATTCCCAGAGAATTTAACCACAGGTTATCACAGAATTCTAACTTCTGGAGCGAGTATCTCAAAGGTTTCCCTTTAAGACATCGTAATACAACAGGGGACGCGCATGTCTGAACGCGCCACATAGCTATCTTCACCCCGAACAGAGTTAATGCTTCGGTGTGTAAGGACTGAGAATAGCTGGGAGCCGTTCCACAGCTAATCTCACTCGTGGCTACTACTGATACTCGAGACGTAAACAAACGGACGCCATTGCTCTAATGACGTCACGCCCGTCTTCATCCTTTGTTTAGTAGCTGCCCTACTTAGACGGATTTTCCCTGTGTTAACTTTATCGTTTTGCATCTTCGCTATGTCGTTACCTTCAGCCTCGCCTTCTTCTGGAAAGTTGAGTACAAGGTTCCAGTATTGTTTAATTAAGCTCTGGCCGTAAAGTAAATATTACTTTTCGAGATAATTGCTGTTTTGTGGCAGAGCTGTGCCTCTACCGGACCCGCCATTTTATGGCGTCGTTGTTGTTATGCATGTCTTATTTAGTTAGCCACAACAACGTTTCCGGCCTTATATACTAATCGATTACATTAGTTTATTTAGTCTTCATAGCTAGGAACTTTTATATCGTGTTTAGACGCTTTTTATCGGTCATCGATTGACCTCATACCAGTCGGCTACTATAGCCCCCAGGCCAGGAGCCTACATACAAGTGTTCATGCATGATTTATTAGTGATCCTAGGCTAAGTTATGAAGATAGTGGCATTATTTTACAATACTTTTGACAGTGATGCAAATGTTTTCGCCTTCAGGGACCATATAGGGGATAGGCTAGTCAGTGACTCTTTCTAGCCTAACCTAATGATAGGACCCCTATATGCTTCCTTCATCCCCTGCCTTGGCATTCCCTCTATTTAGCCTTGATTCCTTTTCTGAGTAAAGGGATCAATTGTCTAATAGAGTATATATCGCCTCTCTGTCCTCCCTAAAGGAATGAACCCCCTTTAGGGTTGCGTCCGAGAGTGAGGTTAGGCTAGCCCTACCTCTATGGCTAGGATAGTCTATGACTTTCCTGCGATAGCGATATGTCTTCTTCCTTTCCTAGTTCAGGACTCTTAGCCCTGCTCTAGGTTAGGTTAGGAAGTTTTCTCTGTTCCATGCTGAAACTGTACTCTTGCACCGTTTTAGCTGATCTGCCTGATCTTAGGTTAGGGAGTGTCCTCCCTTTCCCTAGTGGCGCTCTGGTACAGAAACCCTTCCTTGGAAGACTTCTCTCTTCTCCCTCCCCACCTATCTCTTGTATAGCCTAGCCTATGCTTAGGTTAGTTTATACCCATCTGTCCCCTGTCCTACAACTCCTCCTTAGGGTGGAATAGTAGGGCTACCCGAGCTTCCTTGTGCAGTCCGCTCTGGTACATATACCTTCATAGTGTCCTATAAGGTTAGTTGCTAGTTTAGCTCTGCATATGGGAGTCTCCCCCCCCCCCCTTTTGGGTGTTCCCTAGCCCTCCCTTGGGCTACCTTGCTCCCGGTCCCTAGTGACCCCTGCTCATGGATGTTAGAGCCTGCCTCTATCATGGGTACACCCTCTCAGGGAGGGGGAGGGATGTCTGGAGTCCTGATGGTACTTCCTGCATCCCTTCCCCCCTCCCCCCTGTCTCTCTCCCTATCCGGGTGCCGGTCTCTTGCCGCCTCTACTGTCGGCAATACCTGCCTCCTACTTGGTGACTCTTCCTAACCTTGCCGCCAGCCCCCCGTGTACCGAGGGACTGCCGGCTGCCGCCGGCTACTACCGGCGGCTCTCCTCCTCCTAGCTTGTCGTCCGCTTGCCGGTCGGCCGCCGGAGTGCCGGCATATACTGCCGGCAACCCGGTACAGCTTTAACCATCCTTATCCCAGTCACCAATCCGGCATCCTCCGACTGCCGGAGCCGCCGCTCCCTGCCGGCGTGCCGCCGTTGTGCCGGCGACCGCCATCCTGGTAATTGACTGACTTTGAACATTGTCTGTCCTAATGCCAGAATCTATGCTGGAGCGAGCTCCGGCATGCCGGCGGCTTGCCGGATGCCCCGGAGGCGTCAAGAATACTTGCACCCCCTTCCTGTAGCTATCATAGGACAATGATAGCCCTATATCGCAAACAGATAGACTGTTTCTACTATTAAGATCAGTACCTAGTACTGCTCTGTTAGTGATCATGCTGTCTCTTTGCATTCTTCTAATTCCAGCATGCTATGTGCATCTTAGCACGGCTGGTTGCCAGAAGCAGTTACCTTTATAAGAGGCCTTCTGGCCCTTAACTTGGAACCGAATGATCTCGGTCCCAATCTTGCCCTTGGATTTTTCCACGGAATTCCAAAATACTTGGAGCTCTAAGGAATTATATCCGGTGCCCTCGGTCACTCGGATTATCCAGGGACCAAGCTTATGGTAACCAGCCGGGCGAGATGCATGGAGCATGTTCTCCTTTACTATTTTCATTCTCTATGCATCACACCTTTCATTAAGTTAAAATTAATAATTAATATTAACTTAGTTTAAGGGCCATTCTTATGACTCCCCCATACTCATTTTCTCTTTCTTCCACAGGAGGAGCAGATGAAGTGTGATTTCGCCTTCTGCGCTGTGAAACGCCCGCAGTTTTACGGGCATACGGCTTGCAGGACTCACGCCCCTTGTGCAGACAAGAAAGGGGATTTGAAGTTTTGGAATCCACTGAACTGTACGGTCTGTCAGGCTCACCTAGTTGAAGCCTTCCATAATCCTCCCTCAGCGGAGATTAGGGACATTTCTCGTGAAAAGCTGCGCAAGTGGGTGCGTGGCTTCCAGAAAAATGCTACCGGACCGTACCTGGCCACCGAAGAACTGAGGTCACTGTTGTTCCCTAAGGCCTCCCCTGACTCAGTGGTACCCAAAGACGTGATCCCCACTGTCCAAATTACGGTGGAACCTGATGTAGTCATGGCTCAGTCCATGCACGAGTGTCGTTTGGATTCCGAAGATGACGAACAGATTTCGGATGTCTCGGAAGACACGGAGAAAACGCTTATGGCTCAAGGAGCCGAAGATGACGAAGACAAGGTGGAATACGCCGAGTCGGAGCAAGAGGTCGCTCCCCCGTCCATCCCCCCTCCTACTCCTACACCGACGGAAATGTCTATTCCGTCTACCTCCTCGACTCCGGATCCTTCTTCTTCCACTCAAGAATTGATCCGACTGATTAGAGCCGTCATGGACGACAGGCTGAAGGAGAACCAGGAGTCCATCAGGTCGATGATAGGATCCAGAGAACCGAAGAAGATTTCGGTCAAGGATCTCCCAGCTTGCTCTCATGCCAACCCGTGGAGGTATGCAGAGCATATGGTTATTGCGACCGGCAGGATCTTTGTCAGTGATAAGATCGGCACGGTCCCTTTGGAAGATGTGGAGTTCTTCCCAAACTTTGAGGCCTACCCGGACTGTTACGTCCGGCTTCGTTCCGAACCTGCCTCGAAGGGAGAGACCGAACCTAAGGAAGAGATAGTGTTCGATCTCGCAAAGGCCCAGGCTATGCTAGCCTCCGCATTCAAGAGTAGAGGCTTTACCTGCTCTAAGCTTCCGGCATTGAGCAAGAAGCACCCTACTTACGTTGCACCTGAAACTGCGGTTCTTCCATTCTTGGAAAAGGCCTTAGCTGCATGCCTTAAAGCGGCGGATGAAGGGAAACCCTGCCCTGCATTGGAGGAGTGCAGACCCTTCTCCATAGTGACCCCCCCTGACGCTCGACACTGGAAAGATGTTCAACATACTTTCGTCGTGGGAAGGCTCGATCCTGACGTCGCCGGACGTCAGTTTAATGAAGACCTCCCTAAGCTCAACGATCACCTCCTTCGTCGGGAACAAGACACGAAGGA
Source organism: Palaemon carinicauda (assembly GCF_036898095.1). Taxonomy (NCBI): domain Eukaryota; kingdom Metazoa; phylum Arthropoda; class Malacostraca; order Decapoda; family Palaemonidae; genus Palaemon; species Palaemon carinicauda. The sequence continues at coordinate 21,941,892 of NC_090757.1, forward strand.
GAGGCTTGCGGCATCTCTTTCTCATCAAGTCCAACTTGAAGTTATGGCCTGTGACACTAGAGTACCAGACCACTACATGGTACTCTCCAAATCCCACTTATTGACTGTAATGAAGGACTTGTACCACTTCATAAAGGCTCGAAGAGCCTGTCGTGAATTCGTGTTTGCCGGTGCCACCGTGAAACACGAACCCCGGAGGCTGATTTCCTCCAACATCTGGGGAAAACACCTCTTTCCTTCTGACCTTGTGAAGGAAATCACTGACAGAGCCGCCACGGAGAATAGGAACCTTCTCCACAAGTGGGGCATGTCCAGGAAAAGGAAACCCTCTCAGGACGACGGACCTCAGCCTAAGAGGAAACCCCAAAAGCCAAAACCCCAGCAACGTCAGCAAAGACGTCAGTTTCCGGGACCCGCTACCTCCCAAGTGGTTGCCCAACCACAACAGACCTTTCAATTGGTCCCCCAACCGGTGTTGTCACAGTCACCGGTCTTCACCCCTGCCTTTGAGCAACAATCAACTACCTTTCGTGCCAAAGGTAGAGGCTCATTCAGGGGTGCAAGCAAAGACGCATCTCGCCGTCCCTCCAGAGGTAGAGGAGGAAAGGGAGCTAGCGGCCGAGGCAGCAAGTCCTCGGGACACCAGAAGCAATGAAGTGCTTCCGGTGGGAGGAAGACTCCGCCAATTCCAGGATCGTTGGACCTTCGATCCCTGGGCGCACAGCATCGTCAAGAAGGGTCTAGGCTGGAGTTGGACTCAACCACCCCCAATCTTCCAGCAATTCTTCCAACAATCAACCCCCCTTCTGGAAGAATATGTTCTAGACCTCTTGAACAAGAAGGTGATAAGGAAGGTAAAGTCCACCAGGTTCCAAGGGAGACTGTTTTGTGTTCCCAAGAAGGACTCAGACAAACTCAGAGTCATTCTGGACTTATCCCCCCTCAACAAGTTCATAGCGAACAACAAATTCAAGATGCTGACGCTTCAACAAATAAGGACCCTTCTGCCTCAAGGTTCTTATACGGTCTCTATAGACCTGGCGGATGCCTACTGGCACGTTCCAATGAACCATCACGCTTCCTCCTACCTAGGATTTCGACTCCAAAGGAAAAGCTACGCCTTCCGGGCCATGCCCTTCGGCCTCAATGTGGCCCCTCGGATCTTCACAAAACTGGCGGATGCCATAGTACAACAACTCCGACTAAGAAACGTCCAGGTGATGGCCTACCTCGACGACTGGCTAGTCTGGGCTCCATCGCCCGAAGAGTGTGCAAAGTCTTGCAACGAAGTTACCCAGTACCTAGAACACCTGGGATTCAAGATCAACGAGAAAAAATCTCGCCTCTCTCCAGCTCAGAAGTTTCAGTGGTTGGGAATCCACTGGAATCTTCAGTCACACCGCCTTTCCATCCCCCAGAAGAAAAGGAAGGAAATAGCAGGGTCTGTCAAGCGACTACTGAAATCCAAACGCATTTCAAGACGACAGCAGGAACGAGTTCTAGGCTCTCTACAATTCGCCTCAGTGACAGACCCAGTGCTTCGTGCACAGCTAAAGGATGCCGCGGGAGTCTGGAGACGCTCGGCATCCATCGCTCGAAGAGACCTCAAGAGACGGCTTCCAAACAGACTGCGACGCCTCCTAAAGCCGTGGTCGGAAGAAAAGGCCCTGAAAAGGTCCATTCCTCTCCAACACCCTCCTCCATCACTCAACATCCACACGGATGCCTCACTGGAAGGTTGGGGAGGTCACTCCCACCAGAAACAGGTTCAAGGTACCTGGTCTCCACTATTCAAGACGTTCCACATAAACATCTTGGAGGCCATGGCGGTCCTTCTAACACTGAAGAAGTTATCCCCGCCGCCCTCGATCCACATCCGTCTAACCCTAGACAACTCGGTGGTAGTTCGTTGTCTCAATCGCCAAGGCTCAAGATCGCCCCAGATAAATCAGGTGCTTCTCCCAATCTTCCGTCTGGCAGAGAAGAAGAAGTGGCACCTGTCTGCAGTTCACCTACAAGGATTCCGCAACGTGACAGCGGATGCTCTATCTCGGACAAACCCGATAGAGTCGGAATGGTCTCTAGACGCAAGATCGTTCTCCTTCATCTCTCACCAAGTCCCAGAACTTCAGATAGATCTCTTTGCAACGAGCGACAACAATCAACTTCCTCTGTACGTAGCCCCGTACGAGGACCCCAAAGCAGAAGCAGTGGATGCCATGTCACTGGACTGGAACAGATGGTCCAAGATCTACCTGTTCCCTCCCACCAACCTTCTGTTGAAAGTCCTCTCCAAACTGAGAACCTTCAAAGGGACAGCGGCCCTAGTGGCTCCCAAGTGGCCCCGGAGCAACTGGTACCCCCTGGTCCTGGAGCTGCAGCCCAAGCTGATCCCTCTCCCGGGCCCAGTTCTCTCTCAACAAGTACAGAAGTCGACTGTCTTCGCTTCATCATCGAAAATCAAGGACCTTCATCTCATGATTTTCTCTCCCTTGCCGCAAAGAAGAGGTTTGGGATCTCGAAGAAAAGTCTAGACTTCCTAGAGGAATACAAGACCGAATCCACGAGACGGCAATATGAATCATCCTGGAGGAAATGGGTCTCCTTTGTCAAGACAAAAAATCCTAAAGAAATCACGATTGATTTCTGTATGTCCTTCTTTATTCACCTTCATGGACAAGGATTAGCAGCCAATACGATTTCAACCTGCAAATCGGCCTTGACTAGACCAATTCTATATGCTTTCCAAATTGATCTGTCCAACGACATCTTCAACAAACTACCAAAAGCATGTGCTCGCCTACGTCCAGCACCCCCACCGAAACCGATCTCCTGGTCACTAGACAAGGTACTCCATTTCGCCTCCAACTTGGACAACGATTCATGCCCCCTCAAGGATCTGACTCAGAAAGTTATATTTTTATTTGCTCTCGCTTCGGGAGCTCGAGTCAGCGAAATAGTGGCATTATCAAGAGAAGAAGGACACATCCTGTTTACCGATTCAGGAGAAGTGACCCTCTCCCCTGATCCGACGTTTCTCGCTAAAAATGAATTACCCACCAAAAGATGGGGCCCTTGGAGAATATGCCCCCTGAAGGAGGATGTCTCTCTATGTCCAGTAGAGAGCCTCAAGGTCTATCTTCGCAGAACTTCGAACTTTGGTGGAGGCCAACTCTTCAAAGGAGAAACATCGGGCAGCGACCTGTCACTGAAACTATTAAGAGCGAAAATCACCTACTTCATTCGCAGAGCGGATCCGAACAGTACACCCGCTGGTCATGATCCTAGAAAAGTGGCATCTTCTCTGAATTTCTTTCAGAGCATGGACTTTGAAAGCCTTAAAAACTTTACGGGCTGGAAGTCCTCGCGAGTTTTCTTTAAACACTATGCGAAACAAGTGCACGAAGTCAAACATTTTGTGGTAGCCGCAGGTAGTGTTATGAAACCTGCACCTAACTCTGCGTAGAACAGTGAGTTACTTGGGACTCTAACTCTTCGGGTGCCTATGTTGACCCTCGAGCGATTCATAGTGATGTCGAAAAACACTTAGTGCTTTTATAACTGTTCTTATCCCAGGTGAAATGTCATAGTGTCACACAAGTGCCGCATGCCTTGAGCATGATGTGTTTTAATTAAAGACTTGCGTTCCTCGAGAACGAGTACCTACTAATATCCTGAAATTCCTTTTCAGATTCAAGAGCAAGCCTTTATTTCTATGTACATTATTATTACTGTAAATGAACTTTACTTTTTGCTGTAAATTAATTAATTTCTGCATTTGTGAAATAAAATTTCTATTTTATTACTTGTGCGTCTCTATCAGCTCCTACTTACTATGAAATACATACCTGTCATAGTTTTATTTATTCCTCCTTTCTTATGGTTATGAAGAATTTAAGATGTCTAATCCTAAATTATATTCACCCTGACTAAGTAAGGTTCCTACACGAATACTTACTTCTGATACCCAAGAGATGAACTCTATACACAGTGTCCAACCACCACTGGTCTAATTTCAGAATGTTCCTATACAAATACCAAACATTCAGCTTCATCTCTAAGTTCTTCAAGTTCTTCTCTCAGGATGAATAGCCCTTCAATACCACTTTGACGTCGGCATAGCCCATGGGAACTTCACTGCCAAGGGGGGCAGGATACTTCGTCCCTATGGTTCTTTATCTAAGATTACTTTGCTGTTTTGTCAATGCCTAGGCACTTAATACTAGGGGAAAATCTACCACGATACATTGATTCTCTGGTACTCTTCCATCAGGACGCCATGGCTTGAGCCCAAAAAACGGATTTTGAGCGAAGCGAAAAATCTATTTTTGGGTGAGATAGCCATGGCGTCCTGATGGACCATCCCTACTTCTTCGTCCAGTTTTGTTCCCACCCTGTGCTACTGTATCATGGTGATGGGCAGCAACTGGCTTCAGGATGAAGACGGGCGTGACGTCATTAGAGCAATGGCGTCCGTTTGTTTACGTCTCGAGTATCAGTAGTAGCCACGAGTGAGATTAGCTGTGGAACGGCTCCCAGCTATTCTCAGTCCTTACACACCGAAGCATTAACTCTGTTCGGGGTGAAGATAGCTATGTGGCGCATTCAGACATGCGCGTCCCCTGTTGTATTACGATGTCTTAAAGGGAAACCTTTGAGATACTCGCTCCAGAAGTTAGAATTCTGTGATAACCTGTGGTTAAATTCTCTGGGAATATCTTAGTAGTCTTATACCCAAGGAAGCTACCAAAAAGGAACCTTCCATCAGGACGCCATGGCTATCTCACCCAAAAATAGATTTTTTGCTTCGCTCAAAATCCGTTTTTTTGACGAAACGTAATTGGGCTCTTCTCTTAGGTGCGAAATCAAGAGAGAAAGAGAGAGAGATATAGAGACGGAGGGAGAGAGGAGAGAAAACGTTCCGTTCAAGCGGGTAACGTTGTTCTCGAGTTACTCTCGTCCCTAGTCTCTGTACGGGGAGAAAGGATAAAACGTTTTTAGTTTTATTCTCGTCCCCAGGCAATGTACGGTGAAAGATTGAAAACATAGTTTGGAATGAACTAGCGTTATTCTCTTCCCCAACCACTGATTTTTTTTTTATCTTAAAAGATGTTTACTGTTTTTTTGCTGGTATTAATATGCTTGCATTATACGCCTGATTTCGCATTTACTACCTTTTGATGAGGGTAGAATTGCGTGCTTCAGGTAGAAATCAGTAAAAGGTTCGATATCAGTGTAATAAGTGCAAAACAGAAAATCGTAGTGATAAAGTGATATTGCGCAAAGTGTTACAGTGTTGCGTCCGAGGGTTCGTCTGTTCGTGCCTGTCGTTCACCTAGTCCGGGACCTCTTGCAAGCTCCCAAGCCCAGGGGAGAAGTAATGTTATACGACTTATGGGCTCGAGAGGCCTTGATCAACGAACAGACGTTTCCCTCTATGGTATCGGGTGTATCTTACCAAGATCTCCCCTACCATAAGGTGAGAGAGACGTTTTTCTCCTCGTCTTCCGAAGGCTTTTCGCATAAGAAACCTGTAACAAGGTTTCGAGACCCTTAAGCGAAAGTCAGTCCTTTCAGGACAGGTCCAGCGTCCTGGTTACAGCCATTAGGACAGCTCTGACCCTTTGCAGTCATCGGAAAACTGCTCGCCGCCTAACAAAAACGTAACACAGACTCCGAGAGTCTTTTTTGTTGGCAAAGTGTTGCGGTCACAGACGTTACCCTCGTCTCTTACCACAACCATTTCCGTGGATCCTTAATGGGTTGTACGGCAAGACATGCAGAATATGCTTGCCTCCCTTATGGAAGACTATTCTGCCGATTAGTCCGTTGAGTCTAGCCGTTTATCTCATCGATATCCTGGCTTTCAGCCAACCTAACGTTCCTTTGTGCATCCTGTTGACGTTGGCGTAGCTAAGTCACGTCAGTCAGGTTGTTTAGAACCACACTCGATGCGATCTCGTGTGGATTTTCAGCCACTTTTGGACGTTAGGCCACTTGCTGATGCTCCTGTTTACGTTCAGGACGTTCGCTAACAATCGGAGTTGACTTGTTTTGACGCTGTGCGTCAACCTCCGCATTCTAGAGTTGTTTTGACTGCTCAGTCTAGACAGTCAAAGCAGTCTCGAGTGGACGCTGTGCGTCCTCACGCACCTGTTGTTGTTGACAGTTCAGTTGTTGACAGTTCACAGACTGTCAAGCAGTTACATGACGTTGCGTCCTGGTCCGCTACTTGCACCAGTGTGTGTGGACTCTGCTTGTAAAGCATTGCCACCACGGTAGGTCTCTCCCTTGCTTGAGACTCGGCTTTTATCGGACAAGGTTCCTTTAGATGAGGAAGTTGCTGTTCCCCCTCCTACTGATATTCCCTTGAGGACTCTGTCAGACGGAGAGGAGCCTAAAGCTGCTTAGCCCTCTATGGACTTTAATTAAATCATGCTGATCTGATTTTTAAGGATCTTTGTCCGGATCTTTTTGTAACTGCTGCTCCTCGTTCGCCTAAACGTCAGAGCTTACACTAGGCCTAGCTACTTCGAAGCCGTTGTTTATAAGCTAGTGCTCTCTCGCTCTCCTAGAGAGCTTTACGTCTGCTAGGCGACTGGTTTATCACCAGGAGGAGTTTGGGGGATACAGCCTTTGCTTTCCCTTCTTTTAAACTGGTTTATAGAGCGAGAGTCTGATACGACACGAGAGAAGTTCTCGGCTTGGGAGTTCCTGGCTCTGCCCAGATAGACTTCTCAAATCTCGTAGACTCTCCCTGGCGCCTGGGCAGGAGACGCTCCCAGTTTTTTTTACAGGTCAACTTCACAGCTGTTTTCGAGCCTTTGAAGTTTTGCTGTACAATTATGTCATGCATAAACAAGGCTTTCAGGGATGGAAAGCGGTACCGCCTCAGTCGCTAACCCCGTCTGTTGCTGCACCTGCTCCCGTAGACCCTAAATGGGCTTTGCTGCAAGACATGCAGTCCAAGTTTGCGTCCTTGATAGAGGACTTTAATGCGGAGAAGGTTGCTGCTGAACCTTCTGGCCAACAACCTTACAACCGGTCGGTTGTGCGTCCTGTTGACGCTGAGGTAACCTTCTCGCGTCTACCAGTTGAGGTGGTTCCTCCACCGATGCGACCCAGTGTGGGTTGCCAGCCGCACGTTGACGTTAAGCGACGCTCGGAGGTGGTTGTTGACGTTCAGGACGTTCAACAACCATCAGAGGTGACTTGTTTTGACGCGGTGCGTCAACCTCAGCAACCCGGTATGGTGTTGACTGCACAACCCAGACGGTCTAGACAGTCTTGGGTGGACGCTGTGCTTCCTCGCGCACCCATGGTTGTTGACAGTTCACAGACTGTGCAGCAATTCCATGACGTTGCGTCCGGCTCCGTCACGCATGCACCAGTGCGACCGGACTCAGCGAGCCAGACGTTACCCACTCCGTTACCGTTTCCTCATCAGTTTTCGGATGAGGAACTATCTGATGAGGACGTTGCTGAACAACAAGACGATCAGCCCCCAGAATAGATCAAGCCCTGCTATCCATCCAGAAGATGCTGAAGAAGGAACGCTGCTCAGTCAGGCTGTGGATGAGTCTGGTGGGGACGCTGTCATCCCTGGAACAGTTTGTATCACTAGGAAGACTACACCTCCGTCCTCTTCAATACCATCTGGCTTTTCACTGGAAAAAGGACAAGACGCTAGAAGCGGTCTCGATCCCGATTTCCGGAAAGATAAAGACTTGTCTGACTTGGTGGAAGGACAATATCAACCTAAGAGAGGGTCTTCCCCTGGCTGTTCAGACTCCTCACCACGTTCTCTTCTCGGACGCATCGGACTTGGGCTGGGGCGTGTCACTGGACGGTCGGGAATGCTCAGGTCTGTGGAACTCGAGTCAGAGGAGCATGCATATCAACTGCAAGGAGCTGTTGGCAGTTCATCTGGCCTTGAAAAGCTTCGAGTATCTCCTTCGAGGCAAAGTGGTGGAAGTAAACTCGGACAACACCACGGCCTTGGCGTACATCTCCAAACAAGGAGGTACCCACTCACTGACGTAGTACGAGATCGCAAGGGACCTGCTCATCTGGTCAAAAGGTCAAGACATCTCCCTAGTAACGAGGTTCATCCAAGGCGACTTGAACGTCATAGCAGATTGTCTCAGTCGGAAAGGGCAAGTAATTCCAACCGAATGGACCCTCCACAAGTATGTGTGCAAGAGACTTTTGGCCACTTGGGGTAAACCATCCTTAGATCTCTTTGCAACCTCGCTGACCAAGAGGCTTCCTATCTATTGCTCTCCAGTCCCGGACCCAGCAGCAATACATATAGATGCTTTCCTCCTAGATTGGTCACATCTGGATCTCTACGCATTCCCACCGTTCAAGATTGTCAACAAGGTACTGCAGAAGTTCGCCTCTCACAAAGGGACAAGGTTGACGTTAGTTGCTTCCCTCTGGTCCGCGAGAGAATGGTTCACCGAGATACTTCGATGGTTAATAGACGTTCCCAGAAGTCTTCCTCTAAGGGTAGACCTTCTACGTCAGCCACACGTAAAGAAGGTACTCCAAAGCCTCCACGCTCTTCGTCTGACTGCCTTCAGACTATCGAAAGACTCTCGAGAGCTAGAGGCTTTTCGAAGGAGGCAGCCAGTGCGATTGCTAGAGCAAGGAGAGCGTCTTCCATTAGAGTCTACCAATCGAAGTGGGAAGTCTTCCGAGACTGGTGCAAGTCAGTTTCTGTATCCTCGACCAGTACCTCTGTAGCTCAAATAGCTGATTTTCTCTTATACCTGAGAAAAGGACGATCCCTTTCAGCTCCCACTATCAAGGGCTACAGAAGCATGTTGGCATCGGTCTTCCGGCATAGAGGCTTAGATCTTTCCAACATAAAGATCTGCAAGACCTCCTTAAGTCTTTTGAGACCACCAAGGAGCGTCGTTTGGCTACCCCTGGATGGAATTTAGACGTGGTACTAAGATTCCTCATGTCAGACAGGTTGGAGCCGTTACAATCAGCCTCCCTGAAAGATCTCACTCTTAAGACTCTTTTCCTGGTATGCTTAGCCTCGGCTAAAAGAGTCTGTGAGATTCATGCCTTCAGCAAGAACATCGGATTTTCGTCGGAAAAAGCCACTTGTTCGCAGCAACTTGGTTTTGTAGCCAAAAATGAGCTGCCTTCTCGGCCTTGGCCTAAATCTTTCGATATTCCCAGCTTATCGGAGATCGTAGGCAATGAACTAGAAAGAGTCTTATGCCCTGTTAGAGCTCTTAAGTTCTATTTAAAGCGTACTAAACCTTTACGAGGCCAATCTGAAGCTTTATGGTGTTCAGTTAAGAAACCATCCTTGCCTATGTCAAAGAATGCTTGGTCAGACTTTATCAGATTGTTAATACGAGAAGCTCATTCACATCTGAGTGAGGAAGACCGAACTTTGCTTAAGGTGAAGACGCACGAAGTTAGAGCTGTAACAACTTCCGTGGCCTTTAAGCAAAATATATCTCTGCAAAGTATAATGGACGCAACCTATTGGAGAAGCAAGTCAGTGTTCGCGTCATTTTACTTGAAAGATGTCCAGTCTCTTTACGAGAACTGCTACACACTGGGACCATTCGTAGCAGCGAGTGCAGTAGTGGGTGAGGGCTCAACCACTACAATTCCCTAATTCCATATCCTTTTAATCTGTCTCTTGAAATGTTGTTTTTTATGGGTTGTCCGGAAGGCTAAGAAGCCTTTCGCATCCTGGTTGATTTGGCGGGTGGTCAAAGTCATTTCTTGAGAGCGCCCAGATTAGGGATTTGAGGAGGTCCTGTTGTATGGGTTGCAGCCCTTGATACTTCAGCTCCTAGGGGTCTGTCAGCATCCTAAGAGGATCGCGAGGCTCCGTAAGGAAGACGTACTTATAAGGCAGAGTAATCGTCTAAGTCGACTTCCTTACCAGGTGCCTATTTATTTTGTTTTTGTTATTTTGATAACTTCTAAAATGAAATAAAAACTCTTAGCTCATAAGATGTAAACCTCGTCCTTCAGCTATCATTCCTGCTACTTCCTTGGACCTAGACCTCTCCGCAGATCGTTCGCGATCTCCTACGCCTGCCAGACCTGCTGACCTGCCCTCACCTTTCCTAGCTGCTGACGTGCTGTGGGCGCCCACCCATCACGTTTTCCAACGGAGACCGGTCCCTTCGGGGCAAAAGGGGCTTTCACACATTGTGTGTAAGTCCCTTAAGCGCCAGGTTTCTCCTGTGCGCCAACGTTCGCCTGCGCGGAAGCGTTCACCGGTTGCTGTCTCATCTCGCCAGCGCTCTCCTGCACGCCCACGATCTCCTATTCGTGCTATAGTTCCAGAGACTACGCGCCCATGATCTCCTGCTCGCCAACGGACTTCTGCGCGCCCTCGGCCTGATGCACGCCATGGACCCCCTCGGTCTCCTGCTCGTCAACGCTCTCCTGCTCGTCAGCGATCTCCTGTGCACCAGCGCTCTTCTGCTCGCCAGCGCTCTCTTGCTCGTCAGCGCTCTCCTGCTCGTCAGCGCTCTCCTGCTTGCCAGCGCTCTCCTGCTTGCCAGCGCTCTCCTGCTCGCCAACGCTTGTCTGCTCGTCATCGCTCGCCTGCTCGCCCTCGATCTTCGGATCAGGGCTCCAAAGGGAAGTCTTCTTCCTCTCCTGCTCGCCAGCGCTCTCCTCCACGATCGCCAACTTGCCATCAGACCTCGCCTGCTCGCCATCCCTCGCCTACGCGCCATCGCCAACTCGCCATCCCTCGCCTACGCGCCATCGCCAACTCGCCATCAGACCTCACCTGCTCGCCATCCCTCGCCTACGCGCCATCGCCCGCAGTCTCCATCGCGCGCCCACTGCCAGAACTTCTGTTCCTGATGAGCGCCCTCCTACGCGCCCGCGCACTAGGGATATTCCCCCTGCACGCACGCGCCCTACGGCTTCACCCTTACGGGCCCTTCAAGATCCTGTGGCTGCACTTCATCCGAGGTCTCCGGAACGCGCATCAACGCGCCAAAGCGCCCCGTCACCTACGCGCCCACACGCCCTTTCTCCTGCACCCCCACGAGCTCCTTCTCCTGTGTGCCATTGTTCGCCCACGCGCCAACGCACGAACTCTCCTATGCACCAACAGTCGCCTGTGCGCCAACGCACCATCGCTCACCTGTGCGCCATCGCTTGCCTGTGCGCCATCGCTTGCTTGCGCGCCATCGCGCCCTAGCTCGCCCGCGCACCCTCGCTCACCTGTGCGTACCCGCGCGCACGCGCAAGCAATCGCCCCCCGAGCTGGGCAATGGCCCATCGCGCGAGCGTGATGCCCAGTGCGATGCTAAGCGACCCACAGCGCGTTCCCACACAGGATCCTGCAGTACTACGCACAGTCAGGTTATCTTCATCGCGTTCCCCCCCCCCTTAAGCGCAGGACAGTGCGCTCGACGGAGGGAGGAAAATCCCTGGACAGGTCCAGGAACATTTCCTCTACAGCTTCTTCCTTTCAGACAGACCCTGTTGTAGTTTCCACTCCTAGGGATCTTACGATCCCCTTCCCTCCAGAGGGTGTCTCTGACAGGGCTGCTGTCAGTCGGCTGCCCTGGTTTGGGCCCTTGATCAGAGCGGTTGCGCAGGCTTTCAAGCCCGCTTTCTCTGAATTAAGCCTCAAATCAGCGGCTATCTCGGCCCCCTTGAAGAGGAAGAGAGGAGTGGACGACGTGGTTACTTCTCCAAGGGCGAAACTGGCTCCTCGGAAGCCGTCGAGGAATGCTCCCTCCCCTCCCGAGACTTTCTCTCCATCCCCCGTGGACAGGGCATGTAGTACGGTACGGTTCGATTTGTTTTTTCGTAATTCGTACCATGCATTTTTACCGTACCGTAATTTCGTAGAGTACCTAAAAATTCATACCGTACCATACTAGTAGGATATTTTATAGTACCGTAATTTCGTACTGTTTCCGTACCTACTTTTTTTTTACATTGCAGTTCATATAGACATAACATGGCACTTTTACTACTACTACTACTACTACTACTACTACTACTACTACTACTACCACCACTGCCACTTCAAGGAGATTGGTGTTATATAATACATTAATGATATAATACAATTTTATTTTGCTAAGGTTACAAAAGGAAAATGCTCAGTTATACAGTATTAGGCGTTCATACAGTTTTATGTGTTGCAACGTAATAGCATTACAGCGTCAACAATATCCTCTTTTAGACCTAGTCTTAAATCATTAAGAATATAGCGCAACCCAGAGAATGTGCGTTCTACGCTCGCTTGAGTAACATGCAGAGCAACTGCTACTTCAGCAAGATTTTTAGTGGACTTTCTTGTTGATAATGCCACCACTGGAAAATACACTAATTTTTACTGATACGTGAAGCTTAGGCGAACATTTTGATATGCTCAGCCACTTCACTCTCTGCTTGCGGTATCAGTTGCTCTGCTTACATCACTGACTTGGAGTAATTTTGCATAATCCAGGTCTTCAATTACCAACTTCCCCTATACTTTCTGTAACATCATTTCCTTTTCCTTCACTGTCGCATTCATCGGGCAAACAAAATATTTTCGCAGATAGCCTTATTTCACGTTGTAGTGATTTGTCATCTTTATCCTGAGAGAAAGTTTCATTATCAAGATAAAAAAAAAAAAAAGATTCCAGCTGTTATGTTATCTATTTTGCAATTGGGATCTGTATTATATTTTGACCTTATAAGGTAACTGTCCTTCTCTAATAGATGAGATGTAACACTATATTTAACTGTATTTAACGCTAGGTGCTGATAGCAGACTTCCATTTATCACAAAAAGGTAAGGAAATGTTCAAGTTCATCTTGATTCATTCTATAAGTCAATAAAAATTACTTATTAAATATAATTGTTACCATTTTTAACAATTTTGGCAAACATTCACAAGGAACTGCCAATCCTATTTGGAATGAACAAAGACAATTATTTCCAAATGCCTTCAATGATTTTACTCGGTGCAGTGCATTTCATGATTTCATCCTGATTTTGTAAGTTCAACCCGTATTAATTTCTGGACATCTTTGTATCGTACGGAACTCCACAGATGAATTGACTTGTTTCTTCCTAATGCTTATCTAAAATAATCCTTTGCTACAAAAATATTTTAAGCGATTTTGTTTTTAATATCAATTGTACAGCTAATTTTACATTCATACGCTGAAAGCCACTGGCATTTATATGTTTCTCCAAGTCTATATGATGTTTTCAGATCACTTTTACTTTATAATAAAGTTCCCTTAGCGAAGAGCAGTAGACAAAATCAATGTCACTTTGCTGAAAGCCATTATCAAAGAAATTATTTCTTATCAGTCTCATGAATTGTGGAGCATCAGCAAAAACACAAATAACGTGATTGATGTGGTTGGATTTTCAATCATCAAATTATGCACAATTATGCCTAAAGATTTCCATAAACTAACGTTGGTAGGACCTAGGTCGTTAAATATAAACATTACAGGAAAACTCGCTAGTTCTATCTCAATGAGAGAGTAATTTTTAGAGCATAAAGAGTATCTGAATCTTAGTTATAACTAAAACTTTAGGCAATGCTGCACTCATCAAATGATTAGATGTAAACACGCTCAAAATTATTTCTGATTTGTGCTTAAATAATTTGATAACGGTCTTTAAGATTTATTGTTCGAGATCCAACCTCCTAACCAAACTATTCAACGTAAGAATGGAGGAAAGAGTGGAATACTGAACACCAGCTTCCTTAAAAGCAAACAGTAAAATAGTAAATACCGGAAAACAAAAGCTGCTAAAACAGACCGTGGTGCGGTGTGACGTCATCAATAACCGCATGGCTAGTCTGCGCAGTAGAGGACACAGTTTGGGTCGCTGATGGGTAGACCTGGTATTCTATAGACCTTGGCAACACCTATCTGAATTTGGTACGGAAATGGTACGATTAAGTACGAAAAAAATCGTACTTTCGTACCGTACCGAACTCGAAGGACAATATTGTACCGTAATATCGAACCGTACTTACATCCCCCAAAAAACCGTACCATACCATAATATCGTAACGAACCGTACCGTACTACATGCCCTGCCCGTGGACGAGGATTTACCATCCTCGGGATTCTCGTGAGGTGAGGCGTTCTCCCGTCGCACCAATAGGAGAAACCCCACCTCGCGCCGAGAAGTGTCCTCGGGTGGAGGCGGAGAAGAGCCCCCCCACCATCTTTGTTGGAATCCTGCATCTCTCCCAGGAGGGAGTCGAAGGACTCCAAGACGGTTCCGAAATCTTATTCGAGGATCAGACCAGAACCAGCTAAGCCCGCAGAGAACGTCCACGAGTCCCCCCAAGAAGAGCCTTTGGGGACTGGAGACTTGCTGCTAGTCCATCAGGAGGAGAGCCGCAGGAGTCGGAGCATGCCTTCTGGCAAGTTTTAACTCTGATGAGGAACCTTAACGGATTTTCGGATCCGGAGATTCCTCCTCGAGAGGGCAAGGACATGGTTCTGGACCGAGTCTTTGGTACCCAAAAGCCCCCTAAAACCAGCGCGGCTTTGCCCTGGTCCCAGGGGGTCAAGAGTGCCAGAGATAAAGTCGAGAGCCAGCTCTCCGAGCTAGCCTCCTCCAGCCGTTCCAGCGCCGGAAACAAACTCCTCCCACCTCCTCGTGTCCACCAGAGGAGGTACTTCAAAATCGTCGAGGAGTCCTGTTTAGCTCTTCCCCTCCACCACTCGGTGGAAGAGCTCTCCAGGGGAGTCCCTCTCGAGAGAGACTCCAACCGCCCAGTGTCGTTCTCGGCCTCGGAGATTCTCAGCCAGGAGAAGGTAGCGAAGTGTGCCATGCAGGCCACTTCGTGGCTGGATATCTGGCTAGGATCTCTTGGCATCCTGATACAATCCGAAGACTTGTCTAAGGAGAGTACCAGGAAGGCTTGGAGACCTTCCTTCTTTCAGGCACTCGTACCATCGAGTTTCTGGCCCACCAAGTCTCGAACTTGTGGGCTAACACTATCCTGAAACGCTGTGATACGGTGTCTGTGAAAGATTCAACTCGAAGGTCCCCAACACCGAGGTCAGTAAGCTCAGACATTCCTCACTTTTGGGGAGTAGTCTGTTTGAGCCGAAAGATGTAGAGCAGGCGGCTGAGAGGTGGAGGAAGTCCAACCAGGACTCCCTCCTCCAGAGGGCTTTAACATCAAAGTCCTATAAGCCTCTAGCACCTCAACAACCTCGCCCTGCAAAGACGACAAAGCCGGCAGTAGCAGCAAAGGCAGTGGTGTCCAAACAGCCCTTTCCCGTCAAGGACAGGAAAGGCAAGAAGTCCTCCAGGGGAGGCAAAAATCCTAGGGGGAGTGGCCGAGGCCGCAACCAAGGATATTGCGTCCCGTTTATAACATCTCTTCCTCCCCTGACAGCGAATCCAGTGTCATTGAGCTCTCTTGCCATGGGATCGGCAAGAGGGCAAGCCCTTTGGGCAGAAGTCGAGAACATGTTGAAGAAGGACGCCCTCCAAGAGGTCGTCGACGGGTCCCCAGGCTTCTACAGTCGACTCTTTCTTGTAAAGATGGCGTCTGGAGGCTGGAGACCAGTCATCGACCTCTCAGCTCTGAACAGGTTTGTCAAGCAGACCCCGTTCAGCATGGAGACGGCAGACACGGTCAGACTCGCAGTGAGACCGCGAGACTTCATGTGCACACTGGATCAAAAGGACGCGTACTTCCAGATCCCAATCCATCCGTCTTCAAGGAAGTACCTAAGATTCAGCCTAGACAACAAGATCTACCAGTTCAATGTGCTGTGCTTCGGTCTCTCAACAGCACCTCAGGTTTTCACCAGAGTGTTCACCCTGATATCTTCGTGGGCACACAAGATCAGCATCCGTCTCCTCCGTTATCTGGACGACTGGCTGATCTTAGCAGACTCAGAGTCAACCCTTCTTCGACACCGAGACAAACTTCTGGGGATTTGCCAAGATCTAGGGATCATGATAAATCTCGAGAAGTCTTCTCTGCTTCCTACCCAAAGACTGGTACAGTATATCTAGGCAGGATATTGGACACCAATCTCCACAAAGCCTTCCCATCAGACGACAGGATAGCAAGGCTGAGGAAGGTCGCAAGTGCTTTCCTCAGACGAGATAAACTCCCAGCCCAATCGTGGTTACGTCTCTTCGGCCATCTCTCATCTTTGGTCCGTCTAGTTCCCAACGGTTGTCTCAGAATGAGATCCCTGCAATGGCGACTCAAGTCCCGGTGGAGTCAAGGACACGATTCCCCGGACGTTTTGATCCTATGGGTCTCGTGGAACGGACGGACCTTCAGTGGTGGGTGGCAGACGAGAACCTACGTAAGGGAGTGGATCTTCTCGTCCTCCCCCCGGATTTGATGCTGTTTTCGGACGCCTCAAAGAAAGGGTGGGGGCCCCACGTTCTGAACCACAGGACCTCAGGCCTGTGGTCAGAATCAGAAAAGTGCCTCCATATAAATCTGCTAGAAATGAAGGCCGTTTTTCTGGCCCTTCAACAGTTCCAACAGCACCTGGCGGGTCACTCTGTGGTGGTGATGAGCGACAACACCACTACGGCTTACATCAACAAGCAGGGAGGTACCTTTCCAGAACAGCTATCCCATCTTGCAGTGGTGATACTGAGATGGACCGAAGTCCACTCGATTCCACATTTGGCTCGCTTCATTCCGGGCAAAAGGAATGTGCTCGCCGACAGTCTGAGCAGAGCGTCTCAGATAGTGAGTACCGAATGGTCTTTGGATCGTCAAGTACCCAACAAAATCCTGACTTTGTGGGGTTCCCCGACTGTGGATCTGTTCGCGACAGCGTTGAACTTCAAACTGCCGCTGTACTGCTCCCCAGTCCTGGACCCCAAGGCTCTCTGGCAAGATGCTTTCCAATAACGGTGGGACAACATCGACGTATACGCCTTTCCCCCGTTCTGTCTGAGGAGGAGGGTACTCAACAAGACCAGACTATCGGTCAACCTCTCTATGACTCTCATAGCTCCGCTGTGGCATCACGCGGAATGGTTCCCGGACCTTCTGCAACTCCTTACGGAGCCTCCGAGAGAACTCCCCCCGCGACACGAGCTACTCAAACAACCACACGCCATTCACACCTGGAGACCATCCACCATCTCCTCGCAGAGAGAGGATTTTTGCAAAAAGTTGCGGAAAGGATGTCTGGACACCTGCGAAAGTCATCCGCAGGGGTCTGCCAGGCGAAGTGGAGAGTTTTCTGTGGTTGGTGTCGTGGAAGGGGTATCTCTCCACTCGATGCCACTATTCCAGCAATAGCGGAGTTCTTCGTGTATTTGCGAGAAGAAATGCGCCTTTCAGTCTCGGCAGTGAAAGGCTATCGCTCAGCCTTAAGTCTAGCCTTCAGGCTCAAAGGAGTGGACATTTCTTCTTCGCTAGAACTTTCCCTACTCATACGTAGTTATGAACTTACCTGCCCCCATTCGGAAGTGAGACCTCCTCCATGGAACGTGGTTCAAGTTCTCAGGTCTCTTAGGAGACCTCCCTACGAACCATTACGCCAGGCTTCTGATCGCCACCTGACTTGGAAGACGGTGTTCCTACTAGCTTTGGCGTCAGCCAAGCGAGTTAGCGAACTTCATGGTCTCTCGTATGACATCGCCCATTCAAGGGGATGGGGGGAGGTAACGTTCAGCTTCGTCCCTGAGTTTATTGCCAAGACTCAGAATCCGGGAGTGCCGGACCCTCGCTTCGACTCCTTCCAGATTTCGAGTCTTCGTTCTGTAACAGATGACTCAGACCATCTCCTACTGTGCCCAGTAAGGAGTCTGAGGCTATACCTGAAGAGAACAGCTACAGTTCGTCCCCAACTGCGGGCTTTGTTTGTCAGCACTGGGAGATCGAAGAGGAGGGTTACCAAGAACACCATCTCAGCATGGATTCGAAAGGCAATCCATCTGTCCCTGAATCCTGACCCTCTTCCATCACATCGTCCTAGAGCTCATGATGTCAGGGGAGTAGCTACGTCCCTGGCCTTCAAGAAAAACTTCTCAGTGACGCAGGTTCTACAAGCAGGGGTGTGGAAGTGTCAAACGACCTTCACAGCCCACTACCCAGGAGGCTCGATACGTTCTCTATTGGCCCTGTGGTGGCTGCACAACAGCTGGTTTAAACCTCAAGCTCCTTAATGTACAAGTAGCAGAGGGTTGAGGGCATTGTTACCCGGTTTTAGTCTGCATGAATGAAAAGGTATGCCTGGCCCTTATTCTTTTCTTCATCCTCCCCTCTCTTGGGGAAAGCAGCATCCTGGGTTCTCTGCACAGCTGACCTCAAGCCACTGCAGGTAAACCATGTTCCCTTGTGTTCCTAGTATTAAGTTAATACTGTCGCGTCCCCATACCCTGACGAGGTGGTATTGGGAGAGTCCTAGCCTAAAGTTTCCATCTAAAGAACTTCAGGTCAACTTCGTAGGACGAGTCACACTTTTTTCCTTCACACACAGCTTACGTAGGCCACAGCCCTTCCATAGCAAGGTGCGAGCGAGATGCAGGGACTCTTTATTGTTGAGTGCTGACACACACTGATAATGAGTCCCTGGGCAAAGCCAGAAGCCAGTATGGCTGGGACTTATTCCACCCTTCCTAAGGGTTAAGTCACCCACTTTAAATAGCGTGGTTTGTATTCCAGTTACGGAACAAATGACAAATCCGTAGATAATTTGTATTTTTCCTAACTATACAAACCTTAGCTATTTAATCAAACTTGCCCGCCAGCCCTGTCCCCCATGAAGTCCTACCTCTAAGCAAAGTGAGCTTACAACACAGGTGTGTGAGGGGGGAGGGTAGCTAACTACCCTCCATACCCCCCGCTAACTAGCGGTGGGGTAGTAAACCCTCATTAAAATTTTAATGGCTCGTCCTTTCTGCCACGCCGAAAGTAATTACCCACTTTAAATAGCCAAGGTTTGTATAGTTAGGAAAAATACAAATTTTCTACGAATTTGTCATCCTTTTTCTTTGTTAATCTTGGGTATATTGAGGTCTTTCTCGTTTGGTAGTCATACCTCAACTAACGATTTTTTAATTGATGACCGCTGAAGTGTGTTCTTTAATGAATTTGAAGAAAAAACAATCAAAAGGAGGGATTATACGTATCTGGATTTTGATTTCCTGATTCTAAGTAAAGTTCTTGAAAATGGGAGAGAAAAGCATTTTGAAAAGTCGTGCCTTCTAATTTTTTTATTTTAATTGAATTATGCCATTAAAAACCATTTGAAAGCAAATTCTGTACTCTAAAACTTTTACATTGGAAATTATAACTTTTTTCATTTTTTATGTGAACTATTTTATTGATGCATAGAATTCTCTTCCAAAGGTAACTATTTTTCAAATGAGTTTTTTTTTCTTCAAAAAGCGAATAGACCAGAACTCTAGCCCAAGAAAGTGGAAGACCATGGTATAGAAGTTATGTCACTACCCAAGACTAGAGAACAATGGGTTGATTTCAGACTGTCCTTCTCATAGAAGAGCTGCTTAACATACATAGCTAAAGAGTCTCGTCTACCGTTATCAAGAAGAAAGTGGCCACTGAACAATTACAGTGCAGTAGTCAACCCCTTGAGAGAAGAAGAATTGTTTGGTAATCTCAGTGTTGTCAGGTGTATAAGGACAGAGGAGAATATGTAAAGAATAGGCCAGACTATTTGGTGTATGTGTAGGCAAAGGGAAAGTGAACCGTAACCAGAGAGAAGGATCCAAGGTAGTACTGTCTGGCCAATCAAAGGACCCCTTAACTCTCTAGCGGTAGTAACTCAACGGGTGGCTGGTGTCCTGGCCAACCTACTACCTATCCAGGTGAAGAGCTAGTATGCCTTGGGGTTTTCCACTGCCGCCTTAGTAGTTGCCTAGTCTGTGACTGCAGCTTCTCATCCTGGGCTATGTTCCTCTTGCTGTGGAGTCCTGACTCCTTTGCCTGGTCAGCATATCCTGGCAGAGGTATTGCCTTCTGTCCCTGCTTCCAGTCTTGTCGTCTTGTTGTTCTGTCATTGGATGTGACTGGGCTATGGGGGGAACTCCCCTTTTTCCCTCTGCCTCCTTAATTGCAGCCTTAGGCTGGTCATCTACACCTTTTCCTCTTCTATATCTGAAGAACATTATCCTCTGAAGTTGGTCGATTGGATCCCACTTTGTCAGGATATCCCTTGAATTTTCAATTCTTGGCATCCTGGCTGTCTTTTATAACTCTCATTTTCTTCAGGATTTAATGATGATGACCGGGTCTTGACAGGTTTACTTATCTACTGCCTTTCATTCCTGTGCCTTCCTCCTGATCTTGGACTATTTCCATATAGGATCGTCCCCTTTATCCTTGTCAACTGGACAAGGCCTCTTCTGCGCTGTGTTGACATTCTTGGGGATGTTGAAAGGTTAGTTCATGATGCCATGGTTGCTAGGAATAGCTGCCACCTTAAACCCGGCTGCTATCGGCTTAGGTAGGACAGTATGTAATTTGCCACCTTGGGTTGTCTAATAGACCAACTTTTGGGGGAAATGGTGTTCCACCGATGTGACACTTCCTTCATTTTCTACAACACTGTCCTATATAATTATTTCATGAATCTCTAAAGATTTATGAGCTTTTCGGCATGAGTCTCCACTGTAGTGTAGCAGTAGCCATAATGTGTGACGTAGAAAATTTTTAATCTAGAAATATTTTTACAAAAAGTTTCTTATTGAATATTCATTTACATGTTATTTTTAACATTAAAAAATTTTTTGGTGATTTGTACTAATTGAAATTTTCAATCTTTACAGGTTGCTGAAGACCAGGAGTGTTCAACGGTAGCCTGTACCAGGAGGGTCAAGTTGCCCTTTGGTCTCAAGACTTGCCAGAAACATGGAGATTGTCATGTTTCCAAAGGGTCATTTGCAGTTTGGGAGCCTTCAAACTGCAACATCTGCAAAGACCTAATGGACACTGGCTTCCACGCCACCAACGTCTCCCAGGATAAGAAAGCGTGGAGTCATGAGACCATTCGACATTGGGTGAGAGGCTTTCAGAAGAGTTATCACCAATTACCTTCCTTCTCTAGAGGCCGGCAACATGCCAACCACCTTTTCTGTGTCATCAGAGAGGTAGAGGATCCTGCTGACTACAGAAGCCTCTGATGAGTCCCTAGATGTCCATCAGGTGAGTACAGTGCCTAGTACTTCTTCGACTCAATCCCCCATCCCTGTATCTGCTGCCCCTGCCTCCATTTCTACTCCTGTTCCTACGCTAAGTACAACTTTGCTACCTGGTCACTTGGAGTCTATGGCATCCATGAAGCCATTCCTGGAAAATGTACATGCCGAACATAAAGGAGCTCAAGCGTCCTTAGAAGCGAAGATAGGAGATTTTCAACAGGCACCAATGTCCAAGGCTCCACCAGTGTCAAGCCTACCAGATTGCTCGGCTAAGAATCGTTGTCGTTATGCTGAGCATATGGCTCTGAGTGAAGGTTACCTCCACATTGGAGAAGGTATGGGTTCTAAGCCTGTCTCCGATTTAGAATTCTACCCGTCTATTGGTAATTATCCTTATTGCTATGTAAGACTACTCTCGGAAGCGTCCATTAGAGGTGATACGATCCCTAAGGAGACTATCATTCTGGACCACCATAAGGCTCAGTCTTTGTTGGTTAAGGAACTTAAGATGGCCAAATTCAATAATACAGTACTTAACTTTCTGCCTTCGGCAGAAAGTAGTCTACCTTTGTTGCTCCCAATGATACTGTGTTTTCCTAAGCCTCAAAAAATTTAGAGACTGTGAAGCAGGCACCAATGGAAGGTAGTCCATTGCCAGTGCTAGAGGAGTACTGTACACACCTGTCTTCTTAGCCCTTCCTTATGACTCGGACGCTTGGGAAGATGTCCAACACACCGTTACGGTTGGAAAACTGGATAGGGACATAGGAGGCAAACAATCCAATGAAAGGTTGCCTATAATTCTCAAATTCCTTTTGAGGACAGAATTGGAAGCCAAAGAGAGGCTGTCTGCTTTTTTGTCCCACCAGTCCTATCTGGAATTGTTGATTGGGAACTACTGTATTCCAATTCAGACCTCTTCACAGTCCTAGCAAAGACTCATCTGGCTACTTTCCACAGAGATCTATATGGTTTCTTTTTATTCCGAAGAGCATGCAGAGAACACATCCTAGCCGCAGCAACTATTAGGCATGAGCCTAGAAAGTTTAGACTAAAACATGTGGGGGAAAGATATCTTTCCTCAGAAATTGGTCATGGAAGTAATGAAAAAAATGGCTCAGGAGAAAAAGCCTTATGCTATTGTGTGGTATATCCTCTAAGAGGAAATTCACCCCCAATGAAGGACCTCAATCCAAGGGTAAAAAGCTTAGGAAACCCTTTAACCCTGGATAGGTACGATGGGTCGTTTGCGACCCCGAGCGTCAAAAAAAAACAGGTTTTTTTCACGTGACTCACCCCCGTGACTGAATTTGTGGGTGATCGACCTGCAGGAGGTGTCTCCCCTACACGCTCTAGTAGTGTCCAGATGTGCATTGCTGTAGCTGTACTCCTTCCCCGATTTCTGAGACACGTCGGGGTCGAGCGCGACCGAGTTTACCCTTCTAAGGTAGTTTGCATAATTATCAAAGTTATTACGTATTATGAAATTGTCGTAGAATGGTGCAACTTGTATAGGTTATCAGTTGTGGAAAGTCTTGGTGGATTGTTTGGCTACCATGTGCATGATTTTCTTTTTAGTTAAAATGTCGTTCATCACCACGAGGACCATTTTACCGCGAGTGCCCCTTTTTCATTTTTTTGCCAAGTCATTTTTCCGTAAGATATTGCCAAATAGTGTCGTAAAACTTTTGCTTGTTTAGTGTTGGAAAGTGTGTCTAGATGATCTGGCTACCCATGCGTGACTTTGTTTTTGTCAGATACGACGTAGTTATTGGTATATTGGGTATTTAACTGCGGTTACCAATTTCTGTTTTTTTTTCAATATTTGTAAAAATTACTACGTAGTAAGGAATTGCCGTATATTATTCATTTTTTTTCATGTTTATGTGTTAGAAAGTGTGCCTTGATGGTTGGGCTAACACGTGCATGTCTTTTTTTTTATCTGAGATGCCGTATATTAGAATGTCGGGCATTTTACCGCGAGTGCCCCTTTTTCATTTTTTTGCATTTTTTTGCCAAGTCATTTTTCCGTAAGATATTGCCAAATAGTGTCGTAAAACTTTTGCTTTTTTAGTGTTGGAAAGTGTGTCTAGATGATCTGGCTACCCATGCGTGATTTTGTTTTTGTCAGATACGACGTAGTTATTGGTATATTGGGTATTTAACTGCGGTTGCCAATTTCTGTTTTTTTTCAATATTTGTAAAAATTTACTACGTAGTAAGGAATTGCCGTATATTATTGATTTTTTTTTCATGTTTATGTGTTAGAAAGTGTGCCTTGATGGTTGGGCTAACACATGCATGTCTTTTTTTTTATCTGAGATGCCGTATATTAGAATGTTGGGCGTTTTTCCGCGAGTGCCCCTTTTTATTTGTTTTGCATTTTTTTGCTTAGTCATGTTACCGTAAGGAATTGGCAAGTAGTGTCGCAAAACTTATATTTTTATAGTGTTGGAAAGTGTTTCTAGATGATCTGGCTACCCATGCCTATATTTTTTTTAGCCAGATATGGCGTATATATAAGTATGTGTTCGATTATCCTGTGATTGCCATTTTTTCGTTTTTTCCCATTTCTTTCAAAATTACTACGTACTAAGGAACTATCACAGAGTAATGATTCATTTATATGTTTATTTGTCGGAAAATGTGCCTTGATGGTTTGCCTAGCACGTGGCGGAAATTTTTTATTTTCTGAAATGCCGTATATTAGAATGGCCATTTTTCCACGAGTGCCCCTTTTTATTTGTTTTGTATTTTTTGCTTAGTCATGTTACCGTAAGGAATTGGCAAGTAGTGTCGCAAAACTTATAATTTTATAGTGTTGGAAAGTGTTTCTAGATGATCTGGCTACCCATGCCTATCTTTTTTTTTTAGCCAGATATGGCGTATATATAGGTATGTGTTCGATTTTCCTGTGATTGCCATTTTTTCGTTTTTTCCCATTTCTTTTAAAATTACTACTTACTAAGGAACTATCACAGAGTAATGATTCATTTAGATGTTTATTTGTCGGAAAATGTGCCTTGATGGTTTGCCTATTACGTGGCTGAATTTTTTTTTCTGAAATGCCGTATATTAGAATGTTAGCCATTTTTCCGCGAGTGCCCCTTTTTATTTGTTTTGCATTTTTTTGCTTAGTCATGTTACCGTAAGGAATTGGCAAGTAGTGTCGCAAAACTTATATTTTTATAGTGTTGGAAAGTGTTTCTAGATGATCTGGCTACCCATGCCTATCTTTTTTTTAGCCAGATATGGCGTATATATAGGTATGTGTTCGATTTTCCGGTGATTGCCATTTTTTCGTTTTTTCCCAATTCTTTCAAAATTACTACGTACTAAGGAACTATCACAGAGTAATGATTCCTCTAGATGTTTATTTGTCGGAAAATTTTGTTTACTTCTTTTTTGATTGAATATCATCAAATTTTTTTAGCTAAAATATTATATTGTTTTACATTTTTTTTTTCGATTTTATTTCCCTTCAAAAAATTTTTTTTGGGTCAGAATTTTAATTTTATAACCGTAAAATAATCGACAATTATCCAGCAACCCACCATACAATTTTTATGCATATCCAATAATAATTAGATTAGTAAATAACACCTTGAAATTGACATACCCTTCCTACATTTCAAGTGGCAGATTAGGGAGTCTGAGTCAGTGTGGTTGGCGGCCATTTTGTGGACATATCCGAAGCGTAAGCTGCCCTATCTATATATATTCTTGTTCCCTATAGAATTTGTGATATTTTGGTATATTTTTACCTGCATAAATATCATATATATTAAATATATGTATTTTTTTACGAAATTTCTAAGTACTCAAAAAATTACCTCTAGATATGGCCCCTGATATAAATGTAATTTACAAAATAATGAAGATTTTTTTACATATTTCTATTTTAGGATAACATATGTTTATTCCCTAAAAAAATTAGCCACTTCCTTTTTCATTTGGGTACCCAAAAAAATTCATGAAATTTGGACAAATTTTTTTGGCCAAAAAAAAGTTACCCTTTTTTTCTCATTTCAGATCTTCACCTCCATGGGTCTGACTTCATCCAAAGTACATCAAGATGTGTCCTAAACTTTCAAGAATCAATTCCTAAAAGGATTTGTGTATATATGTATAAACTTTTTTTTTATGAATTTTTATGTCAGGTCTTTTTTTTTCTACTTAATTTTTTAAAATATTTATAATAAATAGTTTTTCTGCAGATGAGTAGTATTTATCTTTACAGTTGTTTTAAGTTTTCATTGAAGTTTTTTTTGGCAAAAGAAAAAAGGAGGTTACTGCAAAAACTGATTTTTCAAGAATTTTTTTTGGCGTCGGGGTCGTTCGCGTCCGAGTATACCCTTAAAGGGGTGTCCGAGGAGCGTACCTATCCAGGGTTAAAGGCAAGAAAATTTCCAGTCGCGACAACCTTGGTTACCATGGTCCCTCTGACTGTTCCCCAGCAGTATGTGTCACAGTCTCCAACCCTAGCCACTACAAAAGAAAAGTGCTAGCGGTAGAGGAAGGTCTGGAAAGGGCGGTCAAGCTAGGAGCTGAGGGAGTAAAGGCAATGCGTTTAAATAATGAAGTAGGTCCTTCACAACAACAATGAGGAGCTCCCTGTAGGGGGAAGTCTATCTTTTCAGGGATCAATTTCGTCCTGATGGACCCCCACCCGTTACTTTTCATCCCTTCGCAATTCTCAGTGTGAGGCCTTGCGTCATGCAATGGCTGCTCCTGGAATCTTAAACAAGGAAATGTGTTTGTAGTAGCACATTGGGATCGGAAGTTGTAATGCCTCTCTCGCCCACGTATGCAATTCTATCCCTTATCCTTCTAGACAAGGTTAACTCTATTCAGGGAAGGATAGCAGTGGCTTGTTTTAAACACTTCCCTCTTGTATACACGATATCTCTTGGAATATTCGCTCCAGGGGATAAAACTCTGTGATACCTCTTACTTTAAATTCTCTGGTATATCACTGGCAGAAATATCCCAAGTAGAAAGCTTCATTTGAGGAACTTCCATCAGGATGACATGGCTATCGTACACAAAAATAAATTTTTCCTATGTTAAAACCCGTTTATTAAACAGCACTGGTTAGAATTTTGCTCCCTTATGTAAACAGCCTCCTTGAATATGTTGCATCTAATAATGTTGAGTACAATTATTATGGTACTGTGCTTTGAGTCCATATGTATATGTTATATGACATACTGTACAAAGACCTTTGATATGTAGACTTCTCTGAGTAGGTAACGTCATATACAGTGCTGTATTTAAAACGGAATACTGTATACTCTCATGAACCATCTGGTATTTGTTAACCCATGTGATGATTTCTTAGGCGTAGACCAAGCGAAGATGTTGAAGTAAATGTATTGCTGGATTTAGACATCAAATACCATTTTGACTAAATATTTAAATGAACTTCTCTACTATTTTTTTAACTCTATATGAGGTTAGGACCAATGAACTTCATCATGTAAATGATCCACTTAGACAATAGTAGAAAATATATTGGGTCAGACTATGTTGTGTGCATTTTGCTCTATGTAAAATTAATTCTAATTTAGTACTTTTAGTTTTTCAATCCATGCAACCAGGTTCATTCTCATATATTAGCTTTCTTTTTTATTTTCAGGTTCTCACTACCTTCAGTCCTGTTACAAGAGACTATAGCCCCTTTATCCCCTTATTGGTGAGTAGAGCAGTTGAAACCCTTACTAGAGTACAGAGTTACGATAAATAAGGTAAATGTAAACAAAAGTAGTTCCTACACAAATACAAACCATCATAATTTACTTAGGAGAATAGATATGAGTAAAGCTGGAACACAACAGTTAAAATTATAACGACCTGTAAACAACCGGCAGGTAGTTACCTGTCGATAGCAGGAAGACAACTCCAACCCCCACCCACTCCTCTCTGCTAACTCACTTAGATTTCAGCCGTCAATGGCTGCACACATTCTTGCTGTGTGGAGTATTTTTGGCCGAACTTACTAATGTCTTTTTTGGGCTCAAGCCATGGCGTCCTGATGGAAGGTTCCTTTTTGGTAGCTTCCTTGGGTAAATAACTACTAGATATTCCCAGAGAATTTAACCACAGGTTATCACAGAATTCTAACTTCTGGAGCGAGTATCCTAAAGGTTTCCCTTTAAGACATCGTATATCAACAGGGGACGCATGTATTAACGCGCCACATAGCTATCTGCACCCCACATAGAGTTAACACTTCGATGTGTAGGGGCGGAGAATAGCTGGGGAGCCGTTCCACAGCTAATCTCGTCCATGGCTACTTTTGGTACTCGAGATGTAAACAAACGGGCGCCATTGCTAAATGACGTCACGTCCGTCCTCATCCTTCGCATAGTAGCTTGCCTTACTAAGACGGATTTTCCCTGTGCTTACTTTATCGACTTGCATCTTAGCCATGTCTCTACCCTCGGCCTCGCCTTCTTCTGGAAAGTTGAGTACCAGGTTCCAGTATTGTTTAAATAAGCTCTGACCGTAAAGTAACTTTTACTTTTCGAGATATTTTATGTTTTTTGGCAGAGCTGTGCTGCTACCGGACACGCCATTTTATGGCGTCGCTGTTGTCTTGCATGCCTTATTTAGCTAGCCTCAACAGCTTTTCCGGCCTTATTAACTAATCGATACTATTAGTTATTTAGTCTTCATAGCTAGGAACTTTATATATCGTGTTTTGACGCTCTTTTATTGGTCATCGCCTGACCCCATACCAGATCGCTAGCCTAGCCCCTAGGCCAGAGTGCCTATCATCAGTGTTCATGCATGATATATTACAGTGATCCTAGGTTAAGTTATGAAGATAGTGGCATTATTTTATGATACTGTTTACTGTGATGCAAGTGTTTTCGCCTTCAGGGACCATATAGGGGATAGGTTTGATGGTGTGCCTTTCTAACCTAACCTAAATGTAGGACCCCTATATGCTCCCTTCACCCCCTGCCTTAGGGCATTCCCTCTGTGTAGCCTTGCTCCCCCTACCACGTAAGGGGATCAAGCTCATATCAGAGTACCTATCGCTTCTCTGTCCTCCCTAAGGGAATGATCCCCCCTTAGGGTTGCGTCCGAGAATGAGGAACGGCCTGCCCTTCCTCTATTGCTAAGGCTAGGTTCCTGACCTTCCCTGCAATTGCGATACATCTTCCAACCTTCCTGGTTCAGGGTGTAATATCCCTGCTCTAGGTTAGGCTTGGGGGGAGCTAGTTCTGTGCCTTGCTTGAAACGGTACCCATGCACCGTTCTCAGCCAGGCTGCCTACCTTAGGCTAGGGAGCGTCCTCCCTTCCTTGGTGGCCGTTTTGGTACAGAACCTCCCCTATGGAAGACCCTCCTTCTCCCCTCCCCACCTATCTCTTGTATGGCCTAGCCTATACTTAGGTTAGCCTATACCCATCTGTCCCCTGTCCTACAACTCCTCCTTAGGGTGGAGTGATAGGGCTACCTTGAGTCCCTGTGTGCAGTCCACTCTGGTACATATACCCTTCATAGTGTCCTATGGGGTTAGCCACTAGATGCGTTTTGTCCGTAGGGGTTCTCGCCCTCTTGGGTGTTCCCTCCCTTTGGCTACTCTGGCTCCCGGCCGCCTGCGGCTCCCTGCCACTGGGTGATAGGGCTAGCCCCTATCATGGGTACACCCATTCAGGTGGGATGCCTTGGGGTTCGTGTCCGTGCTCCTACATCCCTCCTTCTGTGTCTTTCACTGTCCTGGTGCCGGTCCCTTGCCGCCTCTACTGTCGGCGATACCGACCTCCCCCCTTGGTGACACCTTCCTTGCCCCCCGTGGCCGACAGCCCTCCATGTGCCGGAGGGCTGCTGCCTCCCGTCGGCGTACAGCCGATGGCCTACCCTCATACCTCCTACCTTCGGTTGTCCGTCCATCGGACCGGCCCCCGGCGTGCCGGCATCCATTGCCGGCAGTCCGGTTCTGCTATAGCTCACCCTTGTCCCTGTCACCAAGCCGGCAACCTTCGGCTGCCGGAGCCGCTGCCTCCCGCCGGCGTGCCGCCGTTGTACCGGCGGCCGCCATCCTAGCATTACTCTTGACTTCTCTATTTGTCTTCCCTAATGCCAGAAACTGCTGGAGCGGCCTCCGGCGTGCTGCCGGTCTGCCGGCGCATTCCGGAGGCGCCAAGAGACTTGCACCCCTTCAACTAGCTATCAACACATGCTGATAGCCCTACCTTGCAACCAGATGGTTTGACTACATAAATAGATAGGTATTGTCTTACCGTTCTATTAGTAGCCGTGCTGTCTTCTTGCATATCACAATTTTCCAGCATGCTGTGTGTATCTTAGCACGGCTGGTTGCTGGAAACCGTTACCCTATGGGGTTTTCTACATCCCCAATTCAGTGGTCTGAGTGGTCTCAGTCCCAGTTTTATATCCTTAGCAATTCCTTCTAGAATTCCTTTGCCTCCCTGGCAATCTATGGAGAATTCTACCCTGTGTCCTCGGTCACAAACAAATTGCCTATGGATAAGGTTACGGTAACCAGCCGGGCGGGTTACACGGAGTATGTGTCTATCTACTTCATTTCCCGCTCCACTCTCAAACATCACAATGTTTATATCACCTAAGATTAAGTTAAAAATTAACCTTTTAATATTTAACTTTAGAATATAAGTCATTAATATGACTTCCCCATACTCATGTTCTCTTTCTCTTACAGGAGGAGTACGTGAAATGCGACCACGGCTTCTGTGGAGTGAAGCGCCCGCACTTCTATGGGCACACGGCGTGTAGGACCCACGCCCCTTGCGCCAACAAGAAAGGCGATCTGAAGTTTTGGGACCCGCAGAACTGTACAGTCTGCAAGGACCGCCTGGTCAAGGCGTTCAATAATCCTCCCTCAGCGGAGGTTAGGGACGCTTCTCGAGAGAAGCTACGTAAGTGGGTGCGTGGCTTCCAAAAGAACGGCACCGGACCATACCTTGCCACCGAAGACTTGAGGGCCTTGCTTTTCCCGAAGGCATCCCCAGATTCTGTGGTCCCCAAGGATCAGATCCCCACCGTCCAGATAATGGTGGAACCTGATGTAGTCATGGCCCAGTCCATGCACGAGTGCCGTCTGGATACCGACAACGCGGAACGTATGTCGGAAGTGTCGGAGAACACGGAGAGGAACCTCATGGCCGAAGAATTGGACTATGAGGAAGACCAGGTGGAATACACTGAGTCGGAGCAGGAGGTCGCTCCACCTTCCACCCCCACACCGACTCCTACACTGACGGACGTATCACTCCCGTCTACCTCCGCTACCCCGGATCCCATCCCATCCAGCGCCCAGGAGATGTTCCGAATGCTCGAAGCTCTCATGGACAAGAAACTCCGTGAGACACACGAATACATCAGGACCATGGGAAGTTCAAAGCAGCCGAAAAGGATTTCGGTTAAGGACCTCCCGGCATGCTCGGACGCCAACCCCTGGAGGTATGCCGAGCACATGCCAATTACAACAGGCAGGATCTTCATCAGTGAGAAGATCGGCTTGATTGTCCTGGAAGAAGTGGAATTCTTCCCGAATTTTGAGGCTTATCCGGACTGTTACGTCCGACTTCGATCCGAACCTGCCTCTAAAGAGGAGACCGAACCGAAGGAGGTGATTGTGTTCGATCTCCCGAAGGCCCAGGCTATGCTGGCCAATACAGTAAAAAGTAGGGGTTTTACCTGCTCAAAACTAACGGCGCTTAGCAAGAAGCACCCTACCTACGTCGCACCAGACAATGCGACCCTCCCCTTCTTGGAAAAGGCCTTCGCTGCGGTACATAAGGCAGTGGAAGAAGGAAAACCTTGCCCTGCACTGGAGGAGTGCAGACCCTTCTCCCTGATTACTCCCCCCGATGTTCGACACTGGAAAGATGTCCAGCATACATTCGTGGTAGGGAAACTAGAACCTGACGTAGCTGGCCGTCAGTTTAACGAAGACCTCCCGAAACTTAATGACCATCTCCTTCGTCGGGAACATGACACGAAGGAAAGGCTCGCCGCATCCATGTCCCTCCAGGTACAGCTCGACGTCATGGCCGGTGACACTAGAGTCCCTGACTACTACATGGTGCTCGCCAAAACACATTTGGCGACCGAAGTAAAAGACCTGTACAGCTTCACGAAGGCTCGTAGAGCCTGTCGTGAATTCGTGTTCTCCAGTGCCACAGTGAGACACGAACCCCGGAGGCTGATTTTCTCCAACATCTGGGGTAAGCACCTCTTTCCCTCCTCCCTTGTGAAAGAGATCACCGACAAGGCCGCCACGGAGAACAGGAACCTTCTCCACAAGTGGGGCATGTCGAAGAAAAGGAAATCCTCTCAGGACGACGGCCCTCAGCCTAAGAGGAAATCCTCCAAGCCGAAACCCCAGCAACGTCAACAGAGACGGCAGTTTCCGGGATCCGCTACTCCCCAAGTGGCAGCTCAGCCACAACAGACCTTTCAGCTGGGTCACCCAACCGGTCTTGTCACAGTCGCCGGTTTTCACCCCTGCTTTCGAGCAACAGTCAACTACCTTTCGTCCCAAAGGTAGAGGCTCAAACAGAGGTGCAGGCAGAGACGCATCTTGCCGTCCCTCCAGAGGCAGAGGAGGAAGGGGAGCTAGCGGCCGAGGCAGTAAACCCTCGGGACACCAGAAGCAATGAAGTGCTTCCGGTGGGAGGAAGACTCCGCCAATTCCAGGATCGTTGGACCTTCGATCCCTGGGCACACAGCATCGTCAATAAGGGTCTAGGCTGGATTTGGACTCAACCACCCCCAACCTTCCAGCAATTCTTCCAACAATCAACCCCCCTTCTGGAAGAATATGTCCTAGATCTCTTGAACAAGAAGGTGATAAGGAGGGTAAAGTCAACCAGGTTCCAAGGGAGACTGTTTTGCGTCCCCAAGAAGGACTCCGACAAACTCAGAGTCATTCTAGACTTATCCCCCCTCAACAAGTTCATAGCGAACAACAAGTTCAAGATGCTGACTCTCCAACAGATAAGGACCCTTCTGCCTCAAGGTTCCTACATGGTTTCCATAGACCTGGCGGATGCCTACTGGCACGTTCCAATGAACCACCACGCTTCCTCCTACCTAGGATTTCGACTCCAAAGGAAAAGCTACGCCTTCAGGGCCATGCCCTTCGGCCTCAACGTGGCCATCGTTCAACAGCTTCGCCTCCGAGGCGTCCAGGTGATGGCCTACCTCGACGACTGGCTGGTCTGGGCTCCATCGCCCGAGGATTGTTTAAGATCCTGCAACAAAGTTACCCAGTTCCTAGAACACCTGGGATTCAAGATAAACGCGAAGAAATCTCGCCTCTCTCAAGCTCAGAAGTTCCAATGGTTAGGAATCTAGTGGAACCTTAGTCACACCGCCTTTCCATCCCCCAGAAGAAAAGGAAGGGAATAGCAGGGTCTGTCAAGCGACTGCTGAAATCCAAACGGATCTCAAGACGTCAGCAGGAACGAGTTCTAGGCTCTCTACAGTTCGCCTCAGTGGCAAACCCAGTGCTACGTGCACAGCTAAAGGATGCCGCGGGAATCTGGAGACGTTCCGCATCCATCGCTCGAAGAGACCTCAAGAGACGGCTCCCAAACAGACTTCGGTTACTCCTAAAGCCGTGGTCGGAAGCAAAGGCCCTGAAAAGGTCCATCCCTCTTCAACACCCACCTCCATCACTCAACATCCACACGGACGCTTCGCTGGAGGGTTGGGGAGGTCACTCCCACCAAAAACAGGCTCAAGGAACATGGTCTCCCCTATTCAAGACGTTTCACATCAACATCTTGGAGGCCATGGCGGTCCTTCTAACTCTGAAGAAACTCTCCCCGCCTCCCTCGATCCATATTTGTCTGACCCTGGACAACTCGGTGATAGTTCGATGTCTCAATCGCCAAGGCTCAAGATCGCCCCAGATAAATCAGGTGCTTCTAACAATCTTCCGTCTGGCAGAGAAGAAGAAATGGCACCTGTCTGCAGTTCACCTACAAGGATTCCGCAACGTGACGGCGGACGCTCTATCTCGAACAAGCCCGATAGAGTCGGAATGGTCTCTAGACGCAAGATCCTTCTCCTTCATCTCTCACCAAGTCCCAGAACTCCAGATCGATCTCTTCGCAACGAGCGACAACAATCAACTTCCTCGATATGTGGCCCCGTACGAGGACCCCAAGGCAGAAACAGTGGACGCCATGTCACTGGATTGGAACAGATGGTCCAGGATCTACCTGTTCCCTCCCACCAACCTTCTGCTAAAAGTCCTCTCCAAACTGAGAACCTTCAAAGGAACAGCGGCCCTAGTGGCTCCCAAGTGGCCCCGGAGCAACTGGTACCCCCTAGTCCTGGAGCTACAACCCACGCTGATCCCTCTCCCGGGCCCAGTTCTCTCCCAGCAAGTACAGAAGTCGACTGTCTTCGCTTCATCATCGAAAGTCAGGGACCTTCATCTCATGATTTTCTCTCCCTAGCCGTGAAGAAAAGGTTTGGGATCTCGAAGAAAAGTCTAGACTTCCTCGAGGAATACAAGACCGAATCCACACGACGGCAATACGAATCATCCTGGAGAAAATGGGTCTCATTCGTCAAGGCAAAAAATCCTACGGAAATTACCATCGATTTTTGCATGTCCTTCTTCATTCACCTTCATGGACAGGGCTTAGCAGCCAACACGATTTCTACTTGCAAATCGGCCTTGACTAGACCGCTAATGTACGCCTTCCAGATTGATCTGTCCAGCGACATCTTCAATAAACTGCCGAAGGCATGCGCTCGTCTACGCCCAGCACCCCCACCAAAACCTATCTCCTGGTCCCTGGACAAGGTGCTCCATTTTGCCTCCAATTTGGACAACGATTCGTGCCCTCTCAAGGATCTGACTCAAAAGGTTATATTTCTTTTTGCTCTTGCCTCAGGAGCCCGAGTCAGCGAAATAGTGGCATTATCAAGGGACGAGGGTCACATTCTGTTTACAGACTCAGGAGACCTTACCCTCTTCCCGGATCCAACGTTTCTCGCTAAAAACGAACTACCCAGCAAAAGATGGGGCCCTTGGAGAATCTGCCCCCTGAAAGAAGATGCCTCTCTATGTCCAGTAGAGAGCCTCAAGGTCTATCTTCGTAGAACTTCTGACTTTGGTGGTGGCCAACTCTTCAAAGGAGAAACATCGGGCAGCGACATGTCACTGAAACAACTAAGAGCGAAGATCACCTACTTCATTCGCAGAGCGGATCCTGACAGTACACCCGCAGGTCATGATCCTAGAAAAGTCGCATCGTCTCTGAATTTCTTTCAGAGTATGGATTTCGAAAGCCTCAAGAGTTTCACAGGCTGGAAATCCTCGCGTGTTTTCCTCAAGCATTACGCGAAACAAGTGCATGAAGTCAAACATTTCGTGGTAGCCGGAGGTAGTGTTATGAAACCTGCACCTAACTCTGCATAGAACAGTGAGTTACTTGGGACTCTAACTCCTCGGGTGCCTTTGTTGACTTTCGCGTGATACGTAGTGAATTCAAAGACACTTAGTGTTTTTCATAGACTGTTCTTCTCTCAGGTGAAATGTCATAGTCGTCACATGAGTGCCGTATGCCTAGTGCATGATGTGTTTTTTCTTTTAAAAGACTAATGTTCCTCTGGAACCCGTGCCTTCTAATAATTTGAAATTTTCTTTCAGATTAAAGAGCGAAGTCTTTCATTACTTTGTACATTATAATTTATTGTAAATACCTTTACATCCTTTATTGCAT
Organism: Palaemon carinicauda; assembly: GCF_036898095.1. NCBI lineage: Eukaryota > Metazoa > Arthropoda > Malacostraca > Decapoda > Palaemonidae > Palaemon > Palaemon carinicauda. The sequence continues at coordinate 21,976,781 of NC_090757.1, forward strand.
TTATTACCATATTCTGCAATTGTGAAATAAGATTTCTATTTTATTTACTTGTGCGTCTCAATCCGCTCCTACTTATACTATGAAATACATGGTTGTCATAGTTTC
>NC_090757.1:21991303-22036303 GCF_036898095.1 Palaemon carinicauda
TGCTTACCAGAATGCATGAAATATCACACAAGGTTCGGCTTAAGATAAACAGAAGAAAGACAGAGTTGATGGAAATAGAATATGTAATGGAAAATTAAATATCATAGGAAGGAGAAAGGATTAACGAGGTAGAATCATTAAAGTATTAGGAACTATTATCTTCAATACAGGGTCATTAGAATTCGAGTTTAGTGAAAGATGGAAAAAAAACAAATCAGACAATGGCTAGGTTAAGTAAAATTTGTAAATCAAATCGCCTGAAATTTCTTATAGAAATCAGGCTATATATCAGTTTAGTGAGGTCGGTGTTACTGTACAGTATGGACATGAGTCATGGTATGAAAATGAAGCAATCTCCAGTAGATATAGTGGATTTTAGAACAAAGCCCCAAGAAGAATATTGGGAGTTGAGTTGCAGAACAGGATCAGAAATGAAACTATAAGAGAGATTACTTTTGTGCCATATGTGGATGAGATCATGGGAAGGGGTAGATGGAGATGGTTTGGGCATGCTCATTGTACTCCTCAAGAGAGATTAGTTCACCAAACGTTCAACTGGGCTCCTCAAGGCACATGACGAGTTGGAAGGCCCAGGACTACATTGCTGAAGACTATAAAGCGTGATGTACGAGATGATTGATGAAGTATTGAATTAAAAGCTCAAGATGGAGGCGACTGGTGAAATCTAAGCGAGACCTTTTGTGTCAATAGGCGTAGGAGGAGATGATGGTGATATATACTGTATACTGTTTATTAAAGAGGAATGAAAACTTGTAACACACCCATGTCTAAGATTCACCTATAACACCAAATTTCTCATAATCTTGTCTATTTATTTTAACACACTTCAATTTCATCTAGAAATAATACAATTACTTTAAGTAACTTAATCTGTTATCATATAGCCTTCTCACTATCTACATCTTGTCAGTTTTAGATTTTGTTGTATGCTTTTCGTAGAGGGTTACGTCTGTTTTGTCTCTGCTTTCATATTTCGCACAAATATGTTTGGTATTCTTGCTCAGTTTAAAATCCTCCCCTCATCCCAACATACCTTGCTCAGTTTAAAATCCTCCCTTCATCCCAACATACCTTGCTCAGTTTAAATCCTCCCTTCATCCCAACATACCTTGCTCAGTTTAAAATCCTCCCTTCATCCCAACATACCTTGCTCAGTTTAAAATCCTCCCTTCATCCCAACATACCTTGCTCAGTTTAAAATCCTCCCTTCATCCCAACATACCTTGCTCAGTTTAAAATTCTCCCTTCATCCCAACATACCTTGCTCAGTTTAAAATCCTCCCTTCATCCCAACATACCTTGCTCAGTTTAAAATCCTCCCTTCATCCCAAAATACCTTGCTCAGTTTAAATCCTCCCTTCATCCCAACATATCTTGCTCAGTTTAAAATCCTCCCTTCATCCCAACATACCTTGCTCAGTTTAAAATCCTCCCTTCATCCCAACATACCTTGCTCAGTTTAAAATTCTCCCTTCATCCCAACATACCTTGCTCAGTTGAAAATCCTCCCTCCATCCCAACATACCTTGCTCAGTTGAAAATCCTCCCTTCATCCCAACATACCTTGCTCAGTTTAAAATCCTCCCTTCATCCCAACATACCTTGCTCAGTTTAAAATCCTCCCAACATACCTTGCTCAGTTGAAAATCCTCCCTCCATCCCAACATACCTTGCTCAGTTGAAAATCCTCCCTCCATCCCAACATACCTTGCTCAGTTGAAAATCCTCCCTCCATCCCAACATACCTTGCTCAGTTGAAAATCCTCCCTCCATCCCAACATACCTTGCTCAGTTTAAAATCCTCCCTCCATCCCAACATACCTTGCTCAGTTGAAAATCCTCCCTCCATCCCAACATACCTTGCTCAGTTGAAAATCCTCCCTCCATCCCAACATACCTTGCTCAGTTGAAAATCCTCCCTCCATCCCAACATACCTTGCTCAGTTGAAAATCCTCCCTCCATCCCAACATACCTTGCTCAGTTGAAAATCCTCCCTCCATCCCAACATACCTTGCTCAGTTGAAAATCCTCCCTCCATCCCAACATACCTTGCTCAGTTGAAAATCCTCCCTCCATCCCAACATACCTTGCTCAGTTGAAAATCCTCCCTCCATCCCAACATACCTTGCTCAGTTGAAAATCCTCCCTCCATCCCAACATACCTTGCTCAGTTGAAAATCCTCCCTTCATCCCAACATACCTTGCTCAGTTGAAAATCCTCCCTCCATCCCAACATACCTTGCACAGTTGAAAATCCTCCCTACCTCCCAACATACCTTGCTCAGTTTAAAATCCTCCCTCCATCCCAACATACCTTGCTCAGTTTAAAATCCTCCCTTCATCCCAACATACCTTGCTCAGTTTAAAATCCTCCCTTCATCCCAACATACCTTGCTCAGTTTAAAATCCTCCCTTCATCCCAACATACCTTACAAACCTTAGTCATCCAATCTGATCAGTCAAACAGTCGTGCTGATGTTTCTCTGCATTCTTTTAATTACTTATTTATCCTCCTTATATCTTTAGCATTCACTTTCACAAGGATTCTAAATTTACACAGGCTCTCCCCGTTCTTGCATAATTTAATTTTTACTATTTTTTATTTATTCAAATTGAACAAACCTTCAATATGCTCCCCTAACTCAGAAATGTAATACTTACAGGCATCTTAATCTACTCTATGATCTGTGTGTTCATCAACCTTTCTTGGGAATTTGCTTCCTTTAGATTAAATTTGTATTTATTATAAAGTTCTGTTCACCCTTTCCTTCTGTTTATAAAATGTTTTGGCTGAGAGACATGCCGACTTTAAGTGAAAACCGAGGAATGATCTTGGGACTATATCCTTAGTATTTCCAATTTAAGATATAAATCTTAACAGCAAAATACAGATAATACACTTACCAGAATGCGTAAATGCATGATCAATGAATGTTTCCGAGTGTAAAGCCACAGCGTAACACGCACCATACCGAGCCTTTCTGAGCCTGACTGGGAGGGTTTGCTGATTCGTTTCATCCACCAGAATAATCATGTTGCTCGCAGTCACTCTGATTAGAAGGGTCTTCCAACCAGCGCCCCCGAAGTCTTTCGTCTGCGAGGAAATGAGCTTTTCGATGTTGTATTTATACGTTTCGATTTTGTATTTATACTTTATCGGGTCCCTGGAGAAGTGATGGTGGACTTAGATCAAGTTTGAATGGGACTTTATTAGGTGGCATAGAAAATTAATTAGTTATTTTGTATCAAGCTGTCATTAACCCATAGGTGTTAAGTGTTAATAGCATGCATTAAATGGATATCATTATAATATACAGGTTGATGAATGAGGAAATATTATTATTATTATTATTATTATTATTATTATTATTATTACTAGTTAAGCTGCAACCCTAGTTAGAAAAGCAGGATGCTATATGCCCAAAGAGCTTCAACGGGGAAAAATAGTCTTGTGAAGAAAGGAATTAAGGAAATAAATAAACTACAAGAGAAGTAATGAATAATTAAAATAAAGTATTTTTAGAACAGTAACAGTATTGAAATGAATCTTTCATATATGAATTTTAAAAACTTCAAAATATAAAAGAAAGAGAAAAATGATGAAATAGCGTGTTTGAGTGTATCCTCAATCAAGACAACTCTACCCCAAGACAGTGGAAGACCATTGTACAGAGGTTATGGCACTGCCAAAGACTAGAGAACAAGATTTTATTTGGGAGTATCATTTTCCCAGAAGAGTTGCTTACCATAGCTAAAGAGTCTCTTCTACCCTTACCAAGAGGAAAGTAGACCCTGAACAATTACAGTGCAGTGGTTAATCCCTTGAGAGAAGAGGAATTGTGTGGTAAACTCAGTGTTGTCAGGTCTGTGAGGAGAGAGGAGAATACTGAAAGAATAGACCAGAGTATTTGCTTTATGTATAGGTCAGTGTTTCCCAAGCTTTTTTAAATGATTACCCCAAAATTTGATTTCCAACTAATGAATTACCCCATTGAACATATACCCGGTAACATCCGATGTTTTTTTGCAGCCACCTGATGAACTGTATGGATCATGTAGCCCGCTATTGGCTGCTTATAGTTAAGGATCCAAAACAAATGCAAACTTTTCCATTTTAATGGATATCAAAATGAACCATCATCAGTGCAGAATATTCAATGTAACAATTTAACGGGGGACAGGGTTGAGCTGCCTGCCACCCGGACCAAATTATTGTACAGCAATGTTAAAATTATTGAGTTTTCCTATTAAATAATTATTGCAGATTTTGTATATGAATTATGGCAATAATTATGGGAATGTGAATAACTCAATTTCAGAACATCTTGATTACCCCCAAAAATACGGGTCCATTACCCCACTGGGGTAATTTACCCCAGGGTTGGGAAACACTAGTATAGATAAAGGAAAATGACTGATAACCAGAGAGGGATCCTATGTAGTACTGTCTAGCCAGTCAAAGGACCCAAATTCCCAATAACACTCTAGGTAGTATCCCGTTGAAACACTACTGCTAGAGAGTTATTGGGTCCTTTGACTGGCTATATAGTACTACATTGGACCCCTCTCTCGTTTCGGCTCATTTCATCTTTGCCGACACATACACAGAATAGTCTGGCCTATTCTTTACACATTCTACTGTCTTCATACACCTGACAAAACTGAGATTACCTTACAATTCTTCTATCAAGAGGTTAACTACTGCACTGTAATTGTTCAGTGGCTACTTTCCTCTCGGTAAGGGTAGAAGAGACTCTTTAGCTATGGTAAGAAGCTCTTCTCGGGGTAGGACATTCCAAAATTAAACCCATGTTTTCTAGTCTTGGGTAGTGCCATAACCTCTCTGCCATTGTCTTCCTCTATCTTGGTTTAAAGATATCTTGCTTAATGGTACACTCGGACACACTATTCTATCTTATTTCTCTTCCTCTTATTTTGAAGTTTTTATACTTCACATATGAAAGATTTATTTTGATATTATTGTTCTTAAACTTCTCTTGTAGTTTTTTCCTTATTTCCTTTTCTCACTGGGCTATTTTGCCTGTTGGAGCCCTTGGGCTTATAGCGTCCTACTTTTCCAACTAGGGTTGCAGCTTAGCAAGTAATAATGATACTATCCCTATTACCTACAAGGGTACTAAATTTTTCACAAAATGCAGCTTTACAACAATTATAATTTTGATAAGTATTTTGTTACAACGAATTCTTAAGTCATCCTTACCACGTGAAGCAAAGTACTTTCCCAGGAAACTCATCTCCCACAAACGAGAGTTTGAACATCGAAGGAGGATCGTTGGGAATGTAAAGTTGGAGTTTGATGCCATTCTTAAACGTCGTTTCCGCTGCTTCGGTCACTGTAGAACATGTACCTTTGTAAGAAATAAAAGGCTGATTTAAGAGAACTTTAAACGATTACTGTATAAAATTGAGTTTTTTTACTAAGTTCTTTTGTGATATAAAATAATAATTGAGATTTTGACTAATCCCTTAAATGCTGGGTGGAATAGATGTTTGGCCATTTTACATAATTTGTATTGATTTGGTTGGTAATACGATGTGAATGTAACATTTTGAAATTTCCGAGATGTTTTTAATTTTGTTAATGGTTTTCATACTTTATTTCTTAGTAGTTTCTCATCATTTGCCATAGAAATGTCAGATGTAATTACCGTGGGATAAAAGTTATTCATATTCATGTCCATTGCTTATATTTTTACATTTATATTCTGAAGGTTATTTGAAGAAAGTATGAATATTTAACTTTTACCGAGAAAATTGTTTGATAATAGGTGGTAAATTATTTTTTAAAATGGTGATTGTGTGTTCAAGAGTTTATTGAAAATATCTCACCCCTTCTTACCGCCCCCCCCCCGTTACCCCCCTTGTTACCGCCCCCCCCCCCTGTTACCCCCCCTTGTTACCACCACCCCCGTTACCCCCCCCTTGTTACCGCCCCCCCCCGTTACCCCCCCTGTTACCGCCCCCCCCCCCCCGTTACCCCCCCCTTGTTACCCCCCCTTATTACCCCCCCCTTATTACCCCCCCTTATTACCCCCCCCCTTATTACCCCCCCCCCCCCAATAACGTTAAAGATTATGCATGATATGAACTCAATTAGTATTGAGGATGAGAATTTCCTTGGCATACACAGCTCTAGCCCAAAGTTACTCGACCTAATTGTCTCTGAGAAAGGAAGCATTTATCTATCAATATGTGGATATATCACACTTACTTCCCGATTCCATTACTCGGTGTGAAAATTTGCGTTAGGAATGAAAACGTATTTCAATGATAAAAATAAACGGATGTTGAAACGTGATGCCATCCCTAGGGCTAGGGGAATGACGGTGTATATTAGGACTGAGTATCCTGCTTCCCATAACTCATGCTATGAATGTGGATGTCATGAGATTCTTGTAATAAAAGTTTGTGGCAGGCATAACAACTTCTATTTGTGTTTGATCTACTGGAATCCAGACGGATGATTCTGTCTTCAATTGTCTTCTTACCATTATGGCTAGGATACAAGAAAATGATAGAAAGGCCTCATTTGTCTTTGTTGGTGATGTCAATGGTGACCATTGGTAGTGGTTAAGTTCTGTTTATACCGATCTCCATGGCTTAAGAGCTTTAGACTTTGCCTCTGAATCAGGCTGTGAGCAAATCATAAGTGAAGCTACTCACAGGTCTGGTAACTGCTTGGACCTCGTATACTCTGACTCCGTTGTCGTTATAACAAGTAAGGTTGGTTCTCTTGTCGGAACATCTGATCATGCCTTGATTTTCATTAATAGTGAAGACTGAGCAGCCTGTCCCGTATGTATCATACTCTTGTAAGATTTATATGAAATCTACGGCAGACTGGAATGAGATTTTGTATGACCTTTTGTGCTTGAATTGGGCACAATTATATAGTTGTGTTGAACCTGTTGTCCCTTTGAATGAAAATCTAGTCAACATAAATGAGGATGCCTGAAAACTTTAAATCAATCAATCAACATAAATGATAGGTGTATCCCTTCTCTTGTGCTAAGGTACCGAGTGAAGGACAAACCTTGGTTCAATGATGATTGTAGATGTGCTTATTTGGAGAAGCAGGAGGTCTATCATCTTTGGAAGGGTAACAGATTCGATTTGACCTGGAATAACTATACTCAGCTTAGAGCTTTTGCTCAGAGAGTTTATGCTTCAACTGAAAAGGAATACAATCTAATCATAAAAGAAACATAAAGAAACCCTTTCTCGTATAACCCAGGAACATAAGTGGTGGACTACCCTTAAATCTGCACTCTCTGGTGTAGATGCAACAGTTCCTCCCTCACTTAAACCAGATGGCTCAGTCACTCATTGTCCAAAGGAAAAGACAATCCTTTTGGCTGATGTGTTTGACAGTAAATAGAGTAATGAGAAACTCAAACTTTCTCATTCCTCTCTTCCTGAGGCTACACTAACTAGATTAGATTTTCGAATTTGTGAAATGAAAGCTCTGTTGATGGACCTTGACACTTATGGAGATGTAGACCCAAATGGTATTTTTCCTTTGTTTCTTTAAAGACTGCAGATTTCTTAGCTCCAAAGTTATCTGTTATTTTGCACAAGTTAGCAAGAAGAGGAGCTTTTAGCACTTTTTGGAGAATTGGTAATGTTACTCCACTATGTAAATGTGTTTGGATTACCACCCAATTTCCTTAACTCCCATATTATCTAAAGGTTTTGACCGTCTTCTGGCAAAACGTCTTAATAGGTTTGCTGAAAGTAATCATCTGTTCCCAAGTTTGCAGGTTGGTTTTCGTAGCCTTGGAGCATGTGATGCCCTTCTTACTACAATCTTTAAGGCTGTACAGAAATCCATTGATTGTGGTCAGGAAGTTCATATGATTGGCCTTGATTTTAGTGCTGCATTTGACCGTGTTGATCATGAGGACCTTGTTTACAAACTCAAACAGTTGGGAGTATTTGGATCGTTTCTTATTATTTTTGAATTTTTAAGCAATAGATCTCAGAGAGTTGTTGTTGATAGCACCATAGGGAGTATAGGAATGGGATATCTGGTGTTCCACAGGGTAGTGTTCTTGGCCCATTACTTTTCATACTATATACACATGATATGTGGTTTGGCCTAAAAAAAGAAGCTTGTGTATATGCAGATGATGCTACTCTCTGCATCAATTCCATCTCCTGAATGTAGATCTGGGGTTGCTGAATCCCTTAATAGAGGGATGACTTTCGATCGAGAGATTGACCGGTGATGGAGTGTGGGACAGAGGTAGATAGAGAAAGCTGGTCAGAAACATCGACCCGACATAAAAGTGGGAAAAGATGCAAAGAAGAAAAAAGTGCATGGTGCAAATTATAGGGGTATGAAATTGAATCCTAACAAAACTCAAAGTATAACTGTAATTAGGTCAAGGAAAGTGGCTCCTCAACGTCCGGATCTCAGCATTGATAATGTTTCTTTAACTTTGTATGACTTAAAATATTAGGTGTGATTCTCGACAGCATATTTACTTTTGAGAAACACATTAGGTCTGTGTCTTCTTCAGTTGCACACAAAAAATGGTCTTATTGAGAAAGTCTTAAGATTTTCGGTGATCAATCTATTCTGAAGAAATGTTTTAAATCTTTCATTCTACCTTGTTTCGAGTATTGTTCTCTTGTCTGGTCTTCAGCTGCTGATTCTCCTCTCAATTTGTTGGACAGGAATTTACGGTCTATTAAATATCTTATTCCTGATCCAGATATTAATCTTTGGCACCGTCGTTCAATTAGTTCATTGTGGATGTTATATAAGATTTTTCATAATTCTGACCATCCTTTACATTCAAATCTTCCTGGACAGTTCCACCCTGTTCATAATACTAGGCATGCAGTTAACTCTAATAGTCAGGCCTTTCCATCATGAGGCTAAATACCACACAGTATCCTAGACGTTTTATTTCAGTTGTGAGCAAGTTGTGGAATGATTTTCCAAATCGGGTAGTTGAATCAGTAGAACTTCAAAAATTCAAAGTTGCAGCAAATGCTTTTATGTTGAACAGGCTGACATAAATCTTTTTAAAGTCTTTATGTTAACTATCTGTTTTAATGCTGCTAATGTTTTTTTAGAATATTTATTTTTAATTTTACATTACTTATATTGTTTATTTATTTCCTTTCCTCACTGGGCTATTTTTCCCCGTTGGAGTCCTTGGGCTTATAGCATCTTACTTTTCCTACTAGGGTTATAGCTTGGCTTTTAATAATAATAATAATAATAATAATAATAATAATAATGATGATGATGATGATGATGATGATACTACTACTACTACTACTACTACTACTACTACTACTACTACTACTACTACTACTAACAACAACAACAACAACAACAACAACAAATGATAATAAATAATGAATAATAATTAATAAATAATAATGATAATAATGTGTTGGGAGGGGGCGTTGGTAGGGTGGGGGATGCCAAACAGTAAAGTTAGACGTTCGTAAATTTGTTGAAATAATTAGATTCCCTACCCTGTCTGTTATGGCGAGGCTAGATGAATATACATTTCCTCGTGGTTATTACTGATATCAGCAAAAAGATAATCTCGCCATTCAAGTGGCATTAGCTTGATGCGTCACTGTCCTCTTAAGGCGGGTTTACACGGCCGAGCAGCTCGCCGAGCCCGGTTGTCGAACCTACTTGTAGAACGGCTCGAAGAGCTTTCAGACAGTACATCGAACCTCAGTGTGCCTCGTGCTAAAACAACGTCAACATGTCTCTCGACCAGGACGATTTGATAGCCATTGCTTTAGCAGTGGCACTAAGAAGGAAAAAAAAAAAGATCAAAGTGGACGAAGGATTGGCTACTAAAAAGAGAGAAATTTTCACACACCAACTTGCTTATTGCTTTAAAATTAAGGCTTTGAAATCAGTTCTTTCAATATTTCATGCAGAGCCGCTATTCCTTTGTTTCTGGCCACTTTATTGGAATAGTCTTTTGATTTAACTTTCCATGAAGCTGGATGAGCCCGATATGTATGTATGAAATCAAAGTACGACTTCCTTCTCATTCTTGCTTTCATTAATGGCAGCCATTATTCATTTATTTGATGATGTTTCCTCTAGCAGGTTTGAATAACAACTGAGGTTCGATGCTTGAGCTTGACACCCGTTCACACGTTCACACCGCTCGTCCAACAATGTAGCTCCTCCCACAAAAGTTGAGATGAGCCTGACTTTCATCGAACCGTTCGACGAGCGCGCTCGACAACCAAATAGCCCGTTTACACGCTCGAACATCAATTCAAACATAGGGTCGTTTGATCATGTTTTTTTTCTTGGATTCATTGCATCTTTCTCATTAACTTATTATCTGTACAGACATGAATACGTTGTGTTCTTTTTTTATTGTCGAAGTCTAGAAAATTATGTTTTTACATCATGCCATTATTTCATTTGGTGGTTATCAATTCAATATGTTGTTTATTATTTTCTTTTATTCAAATGTATTTTTTAATTCTAGTGTTTGCCGAAAATTTCTTTGATCATCATATCATTGGTTAAACGACTATTTTTTATTTACCTCTTTAAATTTATACTCAGTATTTTCGCTGATTTTTACAGCGAATCTTTTAATGTAAGGCCTTTAGCATTTAATTACCATATTCCTATTTATCTCTGCATATATTTCTCGATTTTGATTGATCCTTTTTTGATATCCTAATTTGATTTTTCTTGATTAAAAAAGGTTGTCCAAATTAAATGTTTGAAGACCGGCTCTTCTTGATAGTAGTAGTAGTAGTAGTAGTAGTAGTAGTATGATGTTGCTGCCGGGTGGTGCACCATGAAGTACTACACTCAGAGTATTGATCTGTGATAAGCTTTGAGATAAGCGGTGACACTTTTTTTTTCTTAACCCTAATGAAATGTTATTGGCGAAGTCAAAGTTCACAAAGAGTTCTGTGACCATGAAGCTCTATGGCCTATCCACCATTATGAAGCTCTTTTGAAGCTCTTTTGAAGCTCCTTGAAACTTATGCTTTAAATTAACGGGTTCTGCGTTTTGTCTCTTTACTCTGGCTTTTTGTAAATTGCCAGAATTCTTTGTTGATCCACTGTATTGGTGATTACCTCTCTTACTATTATAAGTTCTTTCCTTAATTCAGTTACTGGTATTTTTCAATCTCCAGTTACTCTACGGGTGTTTTTTAATGCTTGAAGAGTTGAACAGTATATTGGGAGGAGAGTGGTGGAAATGGAGGTACAGGGAACGAGAAGGAGAGGGAGACCAAAGCGAAGGTGGATGGACTGTATCAAGGATGACCTTCGATCAAAGGGATTAACCTGTGATGAGGTGTGGGTCAGAGGTAGATGGAGAAAGCTGACCAGAAACATCGACCCCACATAGAAGTGGGAAAAGATGTAGACAAAGAAGAAGAAAATTGGTGTCCCTCAAATCCCAATTAATTAGTATCTCTCAAATCCCAATTAATTCGTATTTCTCAAGTCCCAATTAATTAGTATTTCTCAAGTCCCAATTAATTAGTATTTCTCAAGTCCCAATTAATTAGTATCTCTCAAGTCCCAATTAATTAGTATTTCTCAAGTCCCAATTAATTAGTATTTCTCAAGTCCCAATTAATTAGTATCTCTCAAGTCCCAATTAATTAGTATCTCTCAAGTCCCAATTAATTAGTATTTCTCAAGTCCCAATTAATTAGTATTTCTCAAGTCCCAATTAATTCGTATTTCTCAAATCCCAATTAATTCGTATTTCTCAAGTCCCAATTAATTAGTATTTCTCAAGTCCCAATTAATTAGTATTTCTCAAGTCCCAATTAATTAGTATTTCTCAAATCCCAATTAATTCGTATTTCTCAAATCCCAATTAATTAGTATTTCTCAAATCCCAATTAATTCGTATTTCTCAAATCCCAATTAATTAGTATTTCTCAAGTCCCAATTAATTAGTATCTCTCAAATCCCAATTAATTAGTATTTCTCAAGTCCCAATTAATTAGTATCTCTCAAGTCCCAATTAATTAGTATTTCTCAAATCCCAATTAATTAGTATTTCTCAAGTCCCAATTAATTAGTATCTCTCAAGTCCCAATTAATTAGTATTTCTCAAATCCCAATTAATTAGTATTTCTCAAGTCCCAATTAATTAGTATCTCTCAAGTCCCAATTAATTAGTATTTCTCAAATCCCAATTAATTCGTATTTCTCAAATCCCAATTAATTAGTATTTCTCAAGTCCCAATTAATTAGTATCTCTCAAATCCCAATTAATTAGTATTTCTCAAGTCCCAATTAATTAGTATTTCTCAAGTCCCAATTAATTAGTATCTCTCAAGTCCCAATTAATTAGTATTTCTCAAGTCCCAATTAATTAGTATTTCTCAAGTCCCAATTAATTAGTATTTCTCAAGTCCCAATTAATTAGTATCTCTCAAGTCCCAATTAATTAGTATTTCTCAAGTCCCAATTAATTAGTATTTCTCAAGTCCCAATTAATTAGTATCTCTCAAGTCCCAATTAATTCGTATTTCTCAAGTCCCAATTAATTAGTATTTCTCAAGTCCCAATTAATTAGTATTTCTCAAGTCCCAATTAATTCGTATTTCTCAAATCCCAATTAATTCGTATTTCTCAAGTCCCAATTAATTAGTATTTCTCAAGTCCCAATTAATTAGTATTTCTCAAGTCCCAATTAATTCGTATTTCTCAAATCCCAATTAATTCGTATTTCTCAAATCCCAATTAATTAGTATTTCTCAAATCCCAATTAATTCGTATTTCTCAAATCCCAATTAATTAGTATTTCTCAAGTCCCAATTAATTAGTATCTCTCAAATCCCAATTAATTAGTATTTCTCAAGTCCCAATTAATTAGTATCTCTCAAGTCCCAATTAATTAGTATTTCTCAAATCCCAATTAATTAGTATTTCTCAAGTCCCAATTAATTAGTATCTCTCAAGTCCCAATTAATTAGTATTTCTCAAATCCCAATTAATTAGTATTTCTCAAGTCCCAATTAATTAGTATCTCTCAAGTCCCAATTAATTAGTATTTCTCAAATCCCAATTAATTCGTATTTCTCAAATCCCAATTAATTAGTATTTCTCAAGTCCCAATTAATTAGTATCTCTCAAATCCCAATTAATTAGTATTTCTCAAGTCCCAATTAATTAGTATTTCTCAAGTCCCAATTAATTAGTATCTCTCAAGTCCCAATTAATTAGTATTTCTCAAGTCCCAATTAATTAGTATTTCTCAAGTCCCAATTAATTAGTATTTCTCAAGTCTCAGTTACTGGTTACTGAGTGGCCTTTCTCAATTCTGGTTACTAATATTTTGAATTCCAATGACTAGTTTCTGATATATTTAATTTCGTAATTACTGGTATTTCCCAATGATTGATGCTGGCATTTCTCAATTTTGGTTACTGGTATTTCTCAGAACCCAATTACTGGTTACTGGTATTTCTCAGAACCCAGTTACTGGTTACTGGTATTTCTCAGAACCCAATAACTGGTTACTGGTATTTCTCAGAACCCAGTTACTGGTTACTGGTATTTCTCAGAACCCAATTACTGGTTACTGGTATTTCTCAGAACCCAATTACTGGTTACTGGTATTTCTCAGAACCCAATTACTGGTTACCGGTATTTCTCAGAACCCAATAACTGGTTACTGGTATTTCTCAGAACCCAATAACTGGTTACTGGTATTTCTCAGAACCCAATTACTGGTTACTGGTATTTCTCAGAACCCAATAACTGGTTACTGGTATTTCTCAGAACCCAGTTACTGGTTACTGGTATTTCTCAGAACCCAATTACTGGTTACCGGTATTTCTCAGAACCCAATTACTGGTTACTGGTATTTCTCAGAACCCAATTACTGGTTACCGGTATTTCTCAGAACCCAATTACTGGTTACTGGTATTTCTCAGAACCCAATTACTGGTTACTGGTATATTTGCTGTCTCAATTACTGGAATTTCCCGGCACGTGATACTAGTATTTCTTAACCCAGGTTATTGGTATTGCCAATTTCTTTCTTCCATCTTGCTTTCCAACCTCCTAATTCATACTGCAACTGTGGGGTCTTCGCCCCCTCCCCCCCTCCCCCGCTGTCTATGGGTGCCGAAAGGCCTCCCGGTCCCCAGTACTGTGTCGTATTGCCCAATTTATTAAATCCAATACAGTCACTGATACTGGTATTTCTGAATTCTTGTCACCGGTATTTTTCAGTCAGCATTACTGCTCTATCCCAATCTCCCATAATGGTGTTGATAACAGTTCCTAGTACTTTTCAGTCTTAATCAATAGTATTTTTCAATCCAAATTACTGGTATTTCTAAATCCTGATTTCTGTTTTCTCACAATTCCACAATTCCAATTACTGGCATTTCACAATTTTAGTTACTGGTATTTCACAATTCTAATTACTGGTTTCACAATTTCAGTGATTGGTATTTCACAATCCCAGTTACTGGTATTTCACAATCCCAGTTACTGGTATTTCACAATCCCAGTTACTGGTATTTCTCAATTTCAGTGACTGGTAGTTCACAATTCCAGTTACTGGTATTTTACAATCCCAATTACTGGTATTTCGCAATTCCAGTTACTGGTATTTTGAAATTCCAGTTACTGGTATTTCAGAATTCCAGTTACTGGAATTTTTCAATCATGGTTGCAAGAATATCTCTATCCCATTTACTGACATTCTATTCAATCCCAGTAACTAACATATCTTAAATTTCTTATTCCTGGTCTATATATCAATCTCTGGCACCGTCGTTCAGTTAGTTCTTTCAGCATGTTGTATAAGATTTTTAATAATTCTGACCATCCTTCTCATTCAGATCTACCCAGGATGGACCATCCTGCACTAGTTATGTAATTAATTCTAACAATTTTGCTTTCTACATCATGAGGATCTACGCTGCACAGTATGCTAGAAGTTCTATTCCAGCTGTGACGAGATTGTGGAATGGTCTTCCTAAGTAGGCAGTTGAATCGGTTGAACTTCAGAAGTTCAAACTTGCAGAGAATATTTCTTGCTGTACTGGTTGGCATTAGTCTCCCTGCATTGTTTTTTATGACATTTATTTTAACGTTATTGATCGTAAGATATTTTGTATTCTTATTCATTGCCCCTTTTATAGGTTATTTATTTCCTTATCCTTTTCTCACTGGGCTATTTTCCCTGTTGAATAAAGTGTTGTAGCTTAGCGAGTAATAATAATGGTAATAATACTGCTTGCTGGTATTGTTGAATTACAGTTGTTAGTATTACACAATCTTGGTTACTGGTATTTTTCAATCACAGTTACTAGTATTTTTCAATCCCAGTTACTGGTATTTTTCTGTCCCAGTTACTGGTATTTTTCAGTTCGTTACTAGTATTTTTCAGTTCCAGTTACTTGTATTTTTCTGTCACAGTTACTGGTATTTTTCAATCTAGATTCTGTTATTTTTTCAACCCCAGTTACTGGTATTTTTCAGTCCCATTTATTGGTATTTTTGAGTCCCAGTTACTGGTATTTGTGAGTCCCAGTTACTGGTATTTGTGAGTCCCAGTTACTGGTATTTGTGAGTCCCAGTTACTGGTATTTGTGAGTCCCAGTTACTGGTATTTGTGAGTCCCAGTTACTGGTATTTGTGAGTCCCAGTTACTGGTATTTTTCATTCCCAGTTACTGGTATTTTTCATTCCCAGTTACAGGTATTTTTCAGTCTCAATTACTAGTATTTTTCAGTATCATTAGCTGGTATTCATTAATTCAGTTGACTAGTGTTTTTCAATATCGGTACTGGTACTTCTCAAACTTTGTTACTGGCATTGCTCAATCGTTTTATTCTTACTAGATTTATTTTCCAGTCCCAGTTACCGACAACGGCATTATTCAGTTAAATCCGGTTCTGTTACAGTACACCTCTCAATCAATGGCTTGGTCTGGTTCGAATTGATTAATAACCTCATGTCACCCATCAAGTCTCCATTTAAAGGTTCAAAGGCCGCTCATGAATGGCAGAGGCAACGGACAGTGACATTGCCCTATCAAAAAGGATAATGCCCTAGAGATTGACCGTATATACACATGATCAGCTCCCAAGCCCCCTCTCCACCCAAGCTAGGACCAAGGAGGGCCAGGCAATGGCTGCTGATGACTCTGCAAATAGACCTATAGGCTCCCCCAAACCCCCCATCCTTAGCTCTGAAAAGGATAATGAGGTTACAGCAACCAAAGAAACTATCGAGTCTGGCGTTCACCAGTCAGCGACGTTACCACATCAGCCACCACAATCCATTATAACGGAAATTTTCATAATGGTGAGATCAGCCTTGGAATTCCTTTGACCTTCCAATTTTCCAATTCTGTTCTGGCGAAAGAAGCTGATCTGTGACTTCTTTCTGCTTTGCCCTTCCACTACACTTTTACCTTCAATTAATCTCTTCAACTTTATAAGGTCCTGGCCTGGAAAACAACGTCATATTGTAAATCCTTTTGCAATTGACAGAACGATAAAATTTAATGTTGATTTCGTCGAAGAAAGTAAAAAAAAAAAAAAGAAGGAAAGTATCCATAGCTTACTAGTCAAGCTATTGGTACGTAGCCTAACCAAGTTAGTTACATGGGGTACTATAATAGGGAATAATTGTATCACTTTTCTTTAGCCATGCTACAAATCATCATATTCAATTGTAGATTGTTATAATTGAACTATTGAAGCTGAAATAAAATACTTTATCTGTTCTATGTCCTGTGTGAATGACAGATAACTTACATGTCATTTTCTTACTATAACGATAGAAGTTAATTGTCTGTTATATTGAACCAACCATCAGTGTGCTGATGAAGAATGACGCAAATCTGAGTAGAATGAGTCACAATAGGATGAACATGATAAACACAAAGACAGATGTTCTTTGGCCCTTAAAAATCCTATCTTTAAAGAACAACCTCTTACCTGTTTCACTGTAGGCAGGGCGCACGGAAATTGCCAGCATGGCATTTAGATACAAAGATAATTTCAGTGAATTTAAAATCCCGAACATCTTACGAATGAGGAAAGCCTGATTTTGAAGGACCCGATTGACTTCAAGAGCTGGGAGTAAGAGAGAGAGAGAGGGAGACAATATTCGAATGCCTGTCTGTCTGCTACTGGCTGGGCTTAGATTTTGACGATGGTTGTCCTCAGTGCTCTCTCTCTCTCTCTCTCTCTCTCTCTCTCTCTCTCTCTCTCTCTCTCTCTCTCTCTCTCTCTCTCTCTCTCTCTCACTCTCTCTCTCTCTCTCACTCTCTCTCTCTCTTTATTTCCTGTTTACTTTTTATCCACAGTGAATGTATTTGTGGAAGTTCTCAGTTTAGTTATGAACAAGATTGACGATTTCATAATTGAACTTTCATTTGCAAATGACAGACTGGTATTTGGAAAAGAAATTTTGGGCGTCTGGAAAACTTGTATTTATTATATTCATTTGAAAAGTCAGAAAGGGAGTGTTGTTGAAAATAAGGGACACCCCTTCTGCTATTTTTGTGACGGAATCCTTTATTGCTATATTGTTGTTTATTTCATATTTTTTTTATTTTGATTTCGGGAAAATATCATAAAAATAGTCATGAAAATTAGAACAGAGGGTTAAGATAAAAAAGTTAAAGGATGGTTCTTATGAAATTGTTGACCTGGTAAAGTACATGGCTGGAGTAATTTTCTCTCTCTCTCTCTCTCTCTCTATCTCTCTCTCTCTCTCTCTCTCTCTCTCTCTCTCTCTCTCTCTCTCTCTCCACGTCCTGGTATTTAGAGATCTTATAGACTCTTACTACTAATTATTTTTGAAACTTTACTTCTTCGTTCCTCGTGCAACTCCAGGGTTATCCCAGTTCTGGTTGAATGATAAGTAGTCTCCTAAGCCCCAGTGCTTAGCCATATTGCTCTAGTTACAAAATCCGTCTCAGATGATTATAAACAACTGGAGTAGACTATTAGAGTTAAAATATAAGTTGAACTTAATGCCCTAACAAAGTGGGACCTTTTTATTTACGAGAAACACACACACACAACACACACACACACACATATATATATATATATCATATGTATATTATATATAATATATATACATATATAATATATATATATATATATATATATATATATATATATATATATATATATTATATATATATTGTATATCTATGTATATATATATTTATATATCCATCTACATATATATTTGTGTGTATATATATATATATATATATATATATATATATATATATATATATATATATATATATATATATATATATATAGCTGTTGCTGGTCCAGTCTAGGTCAAAGGCCTCGGGCATGTCATTCCACACTCGTCGTTTATGCTTTTTCTATGCCCGCTAATTTTCGTAGCTCGTCAAGCTTCTTCGCATTCTCTATGAGTCTGTTCTGATATTCTTCCTGTTCTATTATCTTGCATTCTCAATATATGCCCTTCCCATATCCATATCATTTTCTTACAAGTTGTTATGTTAGAATATCCTCATTTGAGTTTGCTCTCGTATCCATGTTGCTCTTTTCCTGTCTCTTGGTGATATTATCATCATTATTCTTTCCCTAGCTCATGAGTTGTAACTACCTTACGTTCTGAGGCTTTAGTAAGGTTCTAAGTTTTTTATTTATAAGTTAATACTGAAAAGACCATCTGATTGATTACTTTTCTTTTCAGAGAAAGTGGCGTTTTAATTTTCATAATGTCATTTCGTTTTACCAAAAACTTTTCATACCATGCTTATTTTTCTTTTAATTTCGGTCTCATGTCCTTGGGAAGCAATTACTGTTTGTCCTAAGTACGCTTATTCATTAATAATTTCTAGAGGATCGTCCATAACCCCTATTTGTTGTCTGCCTATTCATTGAATATAATCTTAACTTTACTCATATTAATTTTAAGTCCTACATTTATACTTTGTCTTTTCAAATCTTCTATCTTTTGTAATTCCCCCCTTGATTCGCTAAGTAGAACTATGTTATATACAAATCTTAAGTAGTTAAGGTATTCCTCATTAATGTTAATTTCTGCATTATAGCAATATAAATACTTAAAAACTAATAGCTTCTTAGCATGGTGTGGATAATATAGAAGAGATGGAGTTTCCCTATCATACTCCTTTCTCAATAGGAATTTTCTCACTATCTTTATGTAGTTTTAGGATTGCCAATTTACTCTACTTCCTGTTTAGATATCTTCAAGTGCTCTATCATAAGATTCATGTATTCCCTGTCTTTGAAGGGCTTTTATTACTGCTGAAGTTTTGACAAAATCAAAAGCTTCTCATCGTCTATAAATTCCATACATCTTTTGATTTTTCCATTGGCTGGTTGATTACATGTATATGGTCAATTGATAAATATCCGCTTTTAAATCCTGCCTGTGCTCTTGACTGAATAAAGTCTAGCTATCTTTCTATTTGGCTAATATGATCTTTGTAGATATTTTATATATTACTGAGAGTAAACTTATTGAGCGGTAATTTTCCAGGTGTTTTGTGTCTCCCTTTTTGTGAATTAGTATGATGATAAACGTTTTTCCAAGTTGTATGTTTAGAACAGTTTTGCAGGCATTTTGTGCGAAGTTTAGCGAGTTTTACTACTATGATTTCTACATCTATTATTAACTCAATTGATAGACCATCTTCTCCTGCTGCTTTGCCTCTTTTCATGCCTCTTAATGCTTTCTTTATTTCTTGTACTGTTGCGTTTGGTACCGACTCAGGTGATGCTTTTTAATCTCTGTTGGCAAAGTTATTTATATCACTATTGTAAAGTATTGATATAAATCCTCTGTAATTTTTATTACTCGGTCTCTATTGTTGATCATATATGTGTGTATATATATATATATATATATATATATATATATATATATATATATATATATATATATATATGTATATATATATATGTATATATATATATATGTATATATGTATATATATATATATATATATATATATATATATATGTATATATATATATATATATATATATATATATATATATATATATATATATATATATATATATATATATATATATATATATTGATAAAACCGAATTACAGATATTAACATAAATATTTTGTATTATAAAGATATCAAATACTTAATCTGGTATAATGTTTATTTTCAGTTTTCATATCCATCAAAATTTCATTTTTAGTTATGTGTAAACTTTTAAAATAATTAAATTAGATAATTACTTTTTCTAAATCTAAGAACACGAACTGGTAAAGTGTTTACATTACCAGATTTTACCATAGAATATTAAAGATAGACCAATATAGACGGTTGGATAAATATACTTCTTTTCTTACATAGTTACAGTTGATTATATCAAAAGGGAGATGTTTTTCTTAAGGCACAGGAGGATATTTGGGAAAACCTAAATTAAGGCAACCGACCCCTTAATTTAGGAATAATGGTGGGAAAGATTTAGGGTTCAAGTAGAATTCTAGTTAATTACAATACCGAGTGTTTGTTATGCTAGTCGGGCCCAAACTGTTAAGTCCAGACACCATGCTATTTAACAGACGCGTCCCTGAGGGAAGCCCTTCTTTTGGAGCTGAGCCTTAAACCTGTCGCCCTTATGAAGTTGGGGTTGGCTTTTATCGATTCGTGGGACACTGGAACATCATCCGTACCCTCCCAGCGTGCATGCCAGACCTTCAGGAAGTCTCCGGCGCATGCGTCCTGCGTTCGACTCTTCAGAGTCCGGAGTGCTTTGTAATCTGGGATTTTGGAAAGGAAAGATGAAGGTTAACATCACAAAAACAGACGAGAATTAATTTGAATGGACTCTGTACTGTAATGTCAAAAGCCTCTAAATGTTACGTTTCAAAGAGTATTTTCGAAAGTAGCCTTATTATTGAGTGTAATTTGGTATTGAATAAGAGAACATGGTCACAATGTTGCAATTAATATTTCTTCTCAAAGAAATGACACTAAGGTGCCCAGTTCTAATAAGAAGTGAGAATTATAGTAACTTCAAATACATAAAACTGGAATAGAAGATTTCAAGAAATTCAAAAGGCAGTCACTGATTGGTGCTAGAATGGGAAGACTTTTGTTAGTTAATATTGTCAATAAGGCATTCCACTAATGAGAACCCCCAAAGATAAGGCTCTAAAATATTTTTAAAGCCGAATTGCTCTTGAAATTAAAATGAAGAAAAATTTTGTGTGAAATGATAAAAGTCTACTTCACCCTGAGGCTAAATCTTTATCAAGTGAGTCATCTATGCTAAACCACTTACTGATTTCGGGCCAAATTTGCTATCTTGATTGTTCATCTATCCAGAGAAAGAAACGTCCAAGTTATTCTTAAAACTGCTTGAAATTCAAAGGCCTTTTAAAGTTCAGATGGTAAACTGTATTACATTTGAAGGGAAAGTATGTCTAATTTTACATCCAATTACTACAGAAGAAGAAAATGCTCCAATTAGATATGATAATTAACTTACTCTTAGAACTCCAAGGCCTTGTCAAAGGCAGCCTTAAGTGCGGGACAGCATGGCGACTATCGTCATTAACTCTGGGAACCGTCGCCAGTGGGATGATTGCTTCGCAGTGGACAACGCTTCCTACGAAGAGTTTTGGTGTTCTCACCTGGAGTATCAAGACGCCTCCTGCCTCCCCACTCTCTTCTGTCTCATTATGAGGCCCGTCGTGATGGACTTCGTAGCTAAGAGATAAAGGAAAGGGTAAAGTCAGATTAATAGATAAAACAAATACAAAGTGAAAAAGTAGGCAATGTATTGTAGTTTGTTTGTTGAAACCTCCAAAAATCAGTGTTTGACAAAAGGCTTTGATAGTAATATCCTATTTACATCGGTTCTTATTGAGTCAGTTCTGACTTTACGTCACTCATCCTTAGATATCAAATACAAGAATTTAATCCACATGTTCCATTGTACACGAACAAAGGTAGGTCTCTCCAACGCACAGTAATGGTAAATAATGGTTACAAAACCAAATACTTACGATACATATGTTTAGTATGAAAATATTGTACACTTTAGTATGCATAGTATTGTATACAGAAGATCTTATAAATATATATATCTGAAGCAAAGCATAGGATATGTTTGACATTTATGTTTTGATCCTTCTTGAAGGTGTACAATATATGATTGGGTGGGCATGTACTTTACCCCGAATGAAGTACTGATTGCTTTGTTACTTTCAAGTCGAACAATTAATCTGTGAATGGTTGTTAGTATTATATGCTTAATTTTGAATCTGTTACTGTTAAAGATAGAATAAGAATAAGCTAAAATGTCACTGATAACCCAAAAACAAGGATTGTAGTATGCTAATAAAATTCGCTGCAAGTATCCCCGAACAGCTTAATTATTGTTCTGATTAGAAAGCCTACCCCCTACATCACAAGTTGTTTGCAAGTGTTCTCTTGTGTTGTGAATATGCATTAAATTTTGAAGTCATCCTTTCTAATTTGGACAATATTTCAATGTTTTAACCTTTTCCCCTCAATAAAGTAAAGATAGTGAATCCAAGCATCATGTTATAATGATGCAAGATAAGTTGGACATTATCAAGAGATGTGAAGGGAGAGAAGGTGATAAACCTTTCACATGCCTTATACCTGGCTCAGATAATGGTGTCCATCATTATCTATGACAAAAACTGCATTGTTGAATATGTTACTGAAAAGGCTCCATAGTCTAAAACTTCTACCATCAATGTAAAGAGAGGCATAATTTGAGATGAAGTGGAGGGCTTATTCTCCCTTTTGGATAGAATGGTAAATCCATAAATGGTTTCCTTTGAGCCAAATGCTGATCCAAGAGAAGGGCAAGTCTTTGTTTGAGGACCTGTTTTAAAACGTTCCGTTGAAAAGGACACTTCATTTGCCACAAGTCTGGGATTTTGTAATAGATTCAAGAAGTGTTTTAAGCTTGCACAACCTAAAAATTCAGGAAAAACCTACTGCTGCAGATGCTGTTGTTGATGAAGAATTTCCCATAACTTAAGAGAATATCGTCTCAGATAAAACAGATTCCTCCCAAACTCGTCTTCAATTTTACTGAGACCAGCTTATTTTGGAAGCAAATACCAGATTACTCATTCATTTTAAGGGAAGAAAAAATAATGCCAGGGTATAAGGTAGCCAAATGAGGTAACATTACTAGCACTTTCAAATTGAAGCTGCTGTTAGTCTACCATGCTCCTAAACCCCAGACGCTAAAAAACATCCTAAAGTCATTGCTTACTGTCATAAGGACGGCTAGTCCGAAGATAATGGTTACCTAGGTCCTTGTCGAAGAATGGTTCACTGGCCATTTTATACTAGCTCTTGGGGAATGTTTCAGTATAAGGTAACTTCCTTTTAAGGTTATGATAATGCCATCTAATGAACCTGCTTACACCTGAATGACATGGCTTTAAATGAGTGTAATTTTGTTACGACTAAATACTATGTCACTGACAACACCTATTCCATGTCACATACTATTACTCTTTAAGGAAACTCATCAGTTCTATGTGGACATGATACTAGATATTTTTTCCAGTAGGGGGATAATACAGTGAGTGAACCTCTGCATTACTCAAAGGTCTATGTAGTGTTCTTTCAGCCCCCAAGCTGTACTTAGTTTTTAGCCTTCAGATATACCTCCGTTACTTTTTCCTTTTATACATCTCTTCTGTTTAACTATGCCTTTTTTTGTTGCACAACGGTGCTGAATTGCCTCCATGGTCTCGCTGCTGAAACCAAAATTCATAAATCAAACTTATTCCCTGTTAGACTTTGTTCTAGGGTTTTCATTTTATGAAATTATCTTAGATTTTGCTCTGTGAGACTTGACCCTAGAGTTTTTCCCTATGTGACTTGGTCATAGACTTTGCTTTGTGAGACTTGATTCTGAGAGTTTTTCCATGTGGGACTTGATGTTAGAATTTATGTGCAGGACTTGGTCTTAGAGATTTTCTATCATCAGGGTAGCTCCAGTTTCATTGTTTTAATTGTGTGAATTCCAAAGGTTTTCTCATTTCGTATTCAATGTTAAGTGATGGAGTTTGAATTTGCTTCAGTGCAGAAATGCGATCATGTCTCTAGAATTGTGAAGTTTTTATGAATGGGAAAAGACCGTTTCAGTTGATGGTTGGTAATAAGTAAAGTCGAACAAATTGAGATGTAGCTAGTTTTTGGGAGCATCATTTTGGCCACGTAATTTAGGAGAACCACTGGAGCATAGTATGTTATTACATGAGCTATTGATCTTTCTATTACTTATAAAGATTTAAAGGATAACTTAGTTATGGCTAATGTGATTAACTCACAATTATTTTGCCAAGAAGTTTCAAGTTGTGTATGGATCCTGGATTTAGAGGATTTCTATTGTACCCTGATTATACCTGATTATTTGTTATTAACTCATTGGATTTGACGTAGATAAAAATTTAATTTTTAGACAGTGTCAAAAGATTAAGAGAATAAATTCATTTCTAGAGCTGAATCCAGATTTAATGAAGCCTTTGGGAATGGATGAATGATTGTCGATGATTTTGGTTTTTGATCAAGATTAGGCACTACATTTTGGAAGTGAATCAATATTGGGCTACGCTTTTCAGACTTGGTCAAGAATAAAAGATGGTTGAGAAATCATTTTAATACAAAATCAATATTGGCTTGTGATCTTAAGGACTGAATGATAGCTTGAACGAGATTTCAAGGATGGTTTCAAGATTCAATAATTTTTTGATGACTGGATCATGATAGAACTAATCTGAGCAGTCATACGTAAATTATTAGTTATACAAACTATATTGGTAACAAACATTGCTTCTTGGTCAGTCAATATTTGAACAGTCGTGGATTAGTCAAGTTGAGCAATATTGGGTCAGTCAAGATTGAACAATACATCTCGGTCAACCAAGATTGGGCACTCAAGATTGTAAAGCACTACTAGGTCAGTCAAGATTGAAATGTAAGATTGGACAGCACTACTAGGGCAGTCATGATGGGGCTGTCAAGATTGGACAGCACTACTAAGTTGGTCATAATTGGGCTATAGTTCTGTGTCAGAGTCAAGACTGGAAGATACATGGCTTAATAATAACAATATTTCAACAAACTATGCAAGGGAAACACCAAACAATACTCACAAGTTCAAAGTTTCGTCAAAAACTGCTTGCTCACCCTTGACGAGCCTTGTCTTTTGCGGCAAGCTGTTAGGGAACCAATCTTGTGGCTCGACTCTAGCCTTCACCAAGACCCCTCCTCGGGTGTTGCCAGGCGCTTGAGCTATGTAAACCTTCAGGCCATCTTTGCTGAATGTTACCTGAATTTTTTAGTTAAGGGAGAGATTAATGTTGCTTAATATTTTGGTTATGACCAGGGAAAATACATATACTTAAGTTTAAGGAAAGTGAATATAAATTGAATAGCCATGAATTGTTAATGTCCATTAAGTTTGCGTACTTTGTTCTTCAGTAAGGTTTAATGGTCATAGTCCTTCTTTTACCAACGACCATCACTAAGGGATGTAACATGATAAGATATCCTTTACGGAATTTTACTTTTAAAACTCATTCTGAGAAATGGTGACTACGTTTATGGTCAGATTAATGACTGCTAAAAGTATGACGTATGGAAAGTAAAGCTAGGGAATATGTTACCCTCAAGAGAAGGGATGTAAGAAATAAAATTTAATGGAAATTCTTAATAATTTCCTCTCTCCTGGAAAAACGGAAATTGGCATCTCCATCTTGCTGCATTGCAAAATATGCAATGAAAGCAAAATTTCTTTCAACTGCTACAGTAACTTATACCTATGAGAGACTGAAGTGTTTTGAGAATTTTTGGAAATTTAGTTATTAAAGACCAAACTTTGAATAGTATCTACGAGTATAATGGCCGAAAGATATTGTCTAAAAGTATAAAACCTAAAGAACGTTTATTAAAAGAACATGTCAAGTGTTGCAAAGAATAATTAAACCCAAAAGATCTTTAACTAGATATCTTAAATGTACCGTATTGTCAATATGTGTAATCTAATCATGGACGTGTATTTCATGAAGTATAGATATAAGCAGTGCTAAAATCAGTCTCTGGAAGAAGGTAGACTAACATCATTCAAATTGGTAATTGATTTCTCCAACACCTGAAATTGTGATATAATAATGTCTTTGAGAAGTCACTAAATTACTGGATGACAAACAATATATAGCGTTGACTAACTCACATTCGTGATGATGATGTTGCTGTTTTTCGAATCCACCTCCTTACATTGTTCCAAGTACCTCTCATTGTAGTACATAGCCACTAAAGCTGGAGATGATGCCCCAGACATTCTGAGATCGTCAATGAGTTTTTCGTATTCTGTAACATTTAGTGATATTAGATTTGAATAATTTAACTCAGTGGGCCTTTCATATTGAGACAAACAGAAGGACTAATTAGTCGTGTACTGTTTCAAAAATACAGTACTTTCATAATGTGAATTTGAATAAAATTGCCGTCATCAGCTTTTTCATTTATGTTTTAGACTTTTAATATATTTTCATTCTTCAAATTTTCATTTAAAAGCATTTCAAAAATTATTAGTAAACTTTTCATGCATTTTCAGTCAGGCTTTTCACAGATGATTTTTCAATTACCTTGCACAGCCTCCTCGGGCAACTGGAATCCAACTTTCTCAGTGTCAGTAAGGAAGGTGTAAATGGTGTTGAGAGACTTTTCAAGACGTCTTAGGTCCGATCTCCATTGGCCCTGCAAAGAAAAGGTAGAGATACATTGATATATAACAAGATACGGAAGCATGTATAGAAATAGACATGCCTGTACATGTTGTAGATATCTCTTATAAGCAATGTGACTAGCCATAAAGTAATAACTATTCATTCTTGTGCTACTATCTTTTAACTTTTTTTGCATAGCATTCCAAAGAGGTTACACTACGCTTCAGATGATTTTTTTTTCAACTGAACATTTTCGTGTAGGAACACTGTTTTCTGGGAAAAGGTCACTTTCACTGCAGAGCAAGACTTAAGGTTTCTCACCTGTTGTAGTTTCCCCATGAGGTTTTCGGCTTCCTTAAATATTCGGTTCCACAACTCATACAAGAGGGATTCGGCGAAGTACAACCGGTCTTCGATGGGTTGCAATATGGATACTATATTCTCTATAACATAATCCGGTTTGTTCGCACTTACTCCCTGTTTCAGAATCATTTCTAGATCTGGCAGGCACTGGAAATATGAAAGAGAATTAGCTCCAGTGATAGGTATGAATTAATTTCATGTAGCAGTTTGTTTAAGGAGCTGATAATAATTGAATATATTTTCTTCTGTATTACAACAGTGGAAAGATAGATCATTGTTTAGGAATTGAAAAAAAAATTATTGGTGAATAAGTACCTTTCATAGAATCATAAGTTTGAAGGTAGCAATTAATTCCAAATGAGGAATCTTGTTTTACAAGTGCAGTGTCAAGGTGACATTATCAAAGGTTTTACCTTGCTATAAATTGTCGTAATATCACACAGGTTTTCATATCCTTAATCTCTCGCAGAATTATCCACCAAAATACCGATTTTTACATCATTTCTATGTAGGCAGTTATTCATATTCTAAGCAAAGTAGATTTGTTTACCTTCTGCAGCAGCTTTTGCGCTGTGGAATCAATCTGTTCTTGGAGTTTTTGACTTCTTTCTTCAGGCTGGAGCTCTAACCCATCAGCATCTTCATCAGGAGGAAGTTCCTCCTGCACCTGCATATCTTCTTCGGCCCAGGAGGCAAGGCTATTCAGTTGTTGCCTTGCTTCGTCGCAAACATGTTCCACATTTCGGACCACCACACAAGCCTGCGAATTTATAATAGATTGAATTTCTAGGTAGTCTTTAAGGAAGACAGCAAATTGAATGGGCTTTAACAATTGATTATAGGAATTTGTATATCATTATTGGATTATAGGGAATGTTTGCTCATAAATTGTGAATTTGCCTATAACGTTTTTATGGTAGGATGTATGATTAAGGGGGGTTATATTTGATATGGTAATTACATCAGTTGTCACAAAGTAGTAATTATATTGGAAATTATCATTACAGTAATGTTTTCCATAGATATGTAAATAAAGTGTTCTTGTGGGTTTGACCAAACGTAAGTTAATATTTCCCATTGCTGTCACCTGATATCTAGATTGATATTTTATGGTGTCGTTCTTGACAGTTACTCACCTCTGTAGATATCATTCCAGTTTTACATTCTTTAGAAATGTAAGTATAAGTAATTTTGTCATTGTAATAGTTAACGAACCCCACAATTTGTTTTGCAACTCTTGTAAGTGTATTTACTCCAGGCCTTATTCCGCCAGGCCAAGTAAGTCCTTTCAGACGAGACATAATCTGTTGAAAAAGGAAGATGTGCCTTGGTAAAATAATTGACTAGATTAGTTTTATTTTCCATTCAAGGACGTAGTGTAACAATGATTTTGATACAGCATTAATACTATATTGATAAGTGTGTTTGTGCTGCAAAGGTAGGACATTAGGATAGAGATACCATTTATGGCGTCAGTAATAGATTTGGTATTGTGAAAATACAAAATGGTGCAGCAGAAGAGAATTGGACACTAGCAAGAATGTACGATTCAGTTTTAGGAACGGTGAGAGTAAGAGAGATTCCTGAGAAAAGACTGCTATGATAGACTTGGAGAATAGAAAGAATACTTGTTAGGTGGGGTGAATGAAAAAGTAGGTAACAGCCTAGTTGCTAGACCTGCATTGTATATGAGGATGATTTGTCGAGATATCTAAATGGAACTTGACTGTTGTATATACATTATTTTAATAGAAAAGGCCTGTTTGTGCACTTGAAAGAGTGTGAGCAGTTGAAAATTAAAACATATTTTAAATTAGGATTGAATTGAGTTGTAGGGAAAACACGCTTTTGTAATAAAAACAGGATTTCGTAATGCCTTTTAATAAATATATGTCGTGTTAATAATTAATAATAATCTGATCAATTAACAATGATCTTAGATGATGCCAGCTGCTATTGACATTTTAAGTGCATGAGTTTCAGTGGATGGGACACAGAGCCAAACAAGTTCATCTTAGTATTTATTGACCTAGAAAGGGAAAGGTAAATTTACTTACAGCTTTGAGTATATCCACCATGCTGACTGCCGAGTGGCTGTAACCCTTGATCTGATCAATGGCAACAAACTCTTCTTGTTGGAAGTCGTTCTCAAGCTCTTGCAGTGACAGGATTTCGCTAAGGGCCAACCACTGGAGGACTGTGTTGGAGTAGGCTGTTCGAAAGTCTTGTTCTATTAGGTGGATGGGAAGCTTACTTTCTACGCCTATTCTGTCATAATGAAATTAATATTAAGGTGTTATACCTGTTTGAAAAACACTATCACTACTCTTGATATTAGGCCACAAATAAGTCTTGTTATCCAATTAAATTTACCCATACCTTTAGAATAGAAGGGTTTAAGGTAAATTGTATATAAGTGCATCTCCTACCAAGTAAGAATTCAAACCCGTACCTCTGAATCGATACATAACTAGACAGTCAACTTATCTATTAAGGCTAATAGATTCGTCTTTTGTCTATTTCTGTATCTATCTAAGCTTACATTCTTTTTTTAGCCTAATACAGATTCACTTGCCATGTAAATAATGTTTCTCTTAAGGTAGAATAAATTATATAAAAGGAACTAATTGTGGCTTAATATTAAGTCTTGTTGAAGGGAAATTCTTATGCGAAGAATTGCGAGATAAGTCCTATTTACAACAGTGAATAGATTGAATTTAATAGAAATTTCCATCAAGTAGAAGTGACGAGACTAGATACGGTGTTAAATATATGTATAAAGGTGAAGAATGCTGTGGTAGAAGCGTCATGATGTTTCTTAAGTAGCTAAGGAGGTTTCTGTGCTTAGAATAGTATGAATATCATTAACTCTCTCGTATGTAATATCTATTGTCATTTGATTGCTCCACCACTATTTGGGTGTGCAGATTTGTCGTGCCTATTATCCTTCTTTCTTTTTATTATGAATTATGTCATTTATAATGACTTTGTAACATCTTGATAGATTGAACAACTTGTATATATATCATTCACACAATAATTTATAGGTTACTCCTCTTCCCATAGATAGTCCATCTTCCAGTAAGTTGTTCTTCGTATAGGTTCTCCTTTAGGCGATAAGTAGTTTATCTCCCTCTGATAGAGCGCTTGGCTATGTACCCTAAATTTCAGACATTCATTCATTTATTCTTCAAATAGTTCATTCACCCACCATGTCTCTCAGTGTATAGATTCAGACCCTTTCACTCAACTAAGCCTGTCAATTTTTGTTGCACTTACTTGTTAATCCCACTAATGTTGCTACAGATCCTCCAGGCTGCCTGGGCAACTACCGGTATGTAGGCCTTAGGCAGGTTTCTGATTTTGCTGACTGGAAAGTGTTGTGTCTTCATGATCAGGTGTAATGCGGCTGTTAGGAATTTTGGTAGGACCCAGTATAGGTAGTCAACTGACATCTCCCTGTAAAACGAATTAGATTTCATGATAAGATCTTTGAGACAAGGGTGTCTGATAGTGCTGCCTTGAAAATTAGTAGAAATAATGTAGCGAGAATATACATTTATCACATCCCAGTATGTAACCGATTAGCATATATGGATTTTAGAAATTCTTGATCTCTTTACTAGAGTTATATATTCATGTACAAATTGAAAGTATTAACTTTCCGCAAAACAGAAATTAAGAAGGGGTTTAGTATGTCGGTGTTGGCATTATATATGAAATATTGTAATTAAGTGGACTAGTGTTGAAAGAAATAATTTAGAAAGAATGTTGATTGTGGTTTTGACATATTTTTCAGGCCACAGCCTAGATTGAGATCTTCTTGAGTATCCAGTATAATTTTTCTGTAGAACCACTCTTACTTTTTATTTTTGTCATGAAATCTGTCATGAGTATATACTGTTAATTTCTCAATAGTATCTGAGAATCAAGATGCTACTTGAATGAAAAATCAGTCGATATCGTTCACTGTGATTTTTGTTTTTCGTTTGACAGGTCGATGTTTACATGAAAGAATTCATTTTAGAATGGTTGGAACTGAATCTGCAAAATAATTCTTTTTAAATTCGTAAACCAAGAAAATATGCTGAAATTACAAGCAAGCATTGCATGCAGAAGTAGGCCCACAAATTCACTTTATATCTTATTTATAGATTCACTCAAGTCTGGTTGCATAATTTATTATTTCTCTATCAGTACAATTCATCTGAATTTTATTATTTTCTGTAATTTCTCTTTATGGACAATTCTTTACCCATGGTTCTCTCCTGAACTGTGCAGCTTTCCATATTAGGGGTCATTGAGCTAGTAGCAATCTGCTTTTTCAAGTAGGGCTACAGTACAATAACAACAATAATAATAATAATCCGGAGTGGTTGTAGACAGCTAACATCTGTTAGATGGAAGTAGATCGAAAGGGAGACTGAGAATTAGATGACCAGATAAAGTGAAGGATGATCTGAAGAGAAGAGATTTGGTGGAAGCTAATGCCTATGATAGAAGGCATTGGTTAAGGTGCATCGGGAAACCGACCCTTTATCTAGGGATAACTGTGAAAAAAAAAATAACTCCTGTCATATATCATCATCTTCTATGTCTATTGACGCAAAGGGCCTCGGTTAGATTTCGCCAATCGTCTCTATCTTGAACTTTTAATTAAATACTTCTCCATTCATCATCTCCTACTTTGCGCTTCACAGTCCTCAGCCATGTAGGCTGGGGTCTTCCAACTCTTCTAGTGCCTTGTGGAGCCCAGCTGAACGTTTGGTGAATTAATCTTGCTTGGGGAGTGCGAAGAGCATGCCCAAACCATCTCCATCTACCCTTCATCATGATCTCATCCACATATGGTTCTTAAGTAATCTCACTTATAGTTTCATTTCTAATCCTGTCCTGCCATTTAACTCCCAATATTCTTCTGAGGCTTTGTTCTCAAATCTACTAAATCTATTGGAGATTGTTTCATTGTCGTGATGATTCATGTCCATAGAGTAACAACGATCTCATTAAACTGATATATAGTCTGATTTTTATATGTAATTTCAGACGATTTTATTTCCAAATTTTTCTTAACCTAGCTATTGTCTGATTTACTTTTTTCAATCTTTCTCTAAACTGTAATTCTAGAGACCCTGTATTGGAGATCATAGTTCCTGAATACTTGAATGATTCTACCTCATTAATACTTTCTCCTTCCAATGATATTTCATCTTCCATTGCATACTCCGTTCTCATCATCTCTGTCTTTCTTCTATTTATCTTCAGCCCAACCTCGTACCTCGTGTGATATTTCATGCATTCTGGTAAGCAAATATTGCAAATCCTGTGGTGTTCTGCTAACAAGGACAGCATCATCAGCATACTCTAGGTCTGCTAAATTCCTATCACCAATCCAGTACAAACCTTCTCATCCATCTCTGACTGTTCAACACATTACAAAATTCACGAGGAAGATAAACGATATAGGTGACAACACATTCCCTTGGAGTACTCCGCTGTTCACTAGAAATTCATTTACTTCATAAATGTTAACTTTGCACTTGCTATGCTCATGAACAGACTTAATGAAATTTACATATTCAAGAGGAATTCCATAATAATGCAGGACTCCACAAAATTGACTGGTGCATACTATCAAATGCTTATTCATAGCCCACAAATGCCATCAAAAGGGTATTTCTATATTCTACTCATTGCTGTACATGTCTCAAAATGAACATTTGGTCAGTGCAACTTCTACCTTTTCTAAATCCTTCTTGTTCATCTCTCAGCTTTTCATCAATCTTTCCCTCTAGTCTCTTTAGAATAAGCATACTATATAATGTCATAACTACTGACGTGAGTATTATGCCTGTGTAATTATTTGCAATCAGTCAGGTCTCTTTTTTTTTTTTTTTTTTCCACCAACACTCCCAACTCCCATTCATCAGGTTTTGCCTCTTCATGGCACATTCTACAAAATAATCTTGTAAGTAGTCTGGGAGTCACTTAATTCTCGACCAGTATCATCTTGGCAGTTATTCCATCGTATCCTGGGGCTTTC
This sequence comes from Palaemon carinicauda, assembly GCF_036898095.1. NCBI lineage: Eukaryota > Metazoa > Arthropoda > Malacostraca > Decapoda > Palaemonidae > Palaemon > Palaemon carinicauda. The sequence continues at coordinate 22,024,487 of NC_090757.1, forward strand.
CATCTCTTTAGTTTTTTTAGGATAGCTTCGACGTCAAACACGCTGAATTCATTCATGGGCACATCAAGGTCTTCATCAGCGTCAGGTATATCAGTCATATTATTCCCCTCATATCTCCTATTCATAGTCTCACTAAAGTGTTCCATCCAACGTTGCCTTTCTTCATCTCCTGTTGCTATAACAGGACCAGACCATTGTTAACATGATATTCCAACTCTTGACAGATAGCAGTCGGGAAGAACGGTTAGTTAGCAAGGATGAAAAAGTTTTCAATGGAATTAGATGATCAGATAAGGTGAAGGATGATCTGAAAAGGAGATTTTGTGGTAATTGATGCCTTTGATAGAAGGCATTGGAGAGGCTTCATTAGGCAACGGACCCCTTAATGAAGGGATAACTGTGGGGAAAAAAGAACACCAGTCATTCAGCAGTGTAGAAATTGTTAACATGATATTCCAACTCTTGACAGGTGGCAGTCGGGAAGAACAGTTAGATAACAAGAATGAAAAAGTTTTCAATGGAATTAGATGACCAGATAAGGTGAAGGATGATCTGAAAAGAAGAGATTTTGTGGTAGATGATGCCTTTAATAGAAGTCATTGGAGAGGGTGCATCGGGCAACGGACCCCTTAATGTAGGGATAACTGTGGGAACAAAAGAACACCATTCATCCAGTAGTGTAGAAATTGTTAACATATTCCAACTCTTGACAGATGGCAATCTGGAAGAACAGTTAGTTAGCATGAAAAAGTTTTCAATTGAAACCTTAGCAGAGTTGCTTACGTCATGAATATTGGCTGGTAGGTGTAGACGCAGATGACCAAAAAATCGTCGATGGGCTTCGACAGGAGAGCAGCCCTTCGGAGGTCATCGTGCCACTTAGCCTCCTCAGTATTAGCCCCAAGGCCCTCAAGGTTCAGATTTGAATCCTTCTGGGTAAGCGGTTCCTTATTCAGTGCTTCAATCCTGGTGGTGAAGGATTTCATGAGTTAATATGTTAATAGAATGACCATAAAATTCAGGTATCATGAGCAGTTTAGAGGTCTGGAATATACATACCGGTACGCGCCACATACCTTCAAATATATTTCTCTCTCTCTCTCTACACACACACACACACACACACACACACATATACACACACATATATATATATATATATATATATATATATATATATATATATATATATATGTATATATATATATATATATATATATATATATATATATATATATATATATATATATATATATAGCTGTACATGTGGACGTACAAGGAAGCATTTGAGAAATTATGTACGAAATATGATCAAAGAACAAAAGTTAAGAGAAAAACTGGGTTTATCAAGAAATCTTAACTTTAGAAATTTACCATATCTCGGCATGTCTCACCAACGCTCCTTGTAGCTGATCTGTCAGGGAAGGGAGGTTGATCAAGTTCATTTCTCTCTCGAAAAGGATAGTTAAATCAGCATCTCCTTCTATAGTGTTGAAACATCTGCAAGAAGAACAAACATCATGCCTTTCATATAAGGCACTCCAGGGTTGTCATGCGTCAAAGACAATCCAGGATTGACTTTCGTCAAAGCTATAGACATTGGCTTTTGTTATAAAAAAAATCTTAAGATAGAATTTTGTCAAAAACAATTCAGGATTGATTTTCATAAAATATTATCCAGAAAGGACTTTTGTTAAAAACGATCTAGAATTGATTTTAGTCAAAAACTATACTGGATTTACTCCTGTGAAAAACTTCAGGATGGACTGTTGTCTAAGTTGATCTTTCAGGTTTTCTCCTCGTCAGACTATCCAGGATGGACTTTTATCAAAGCTGATGTTCAGGATTGTCTTTTTGTCAAAGACAGTCCAAGATGGACTTTTGTGAAAGCTGATCTTCATTATTGTGTTTTTGTCAAAGTTGTCAGTGCCGATATTCAGAATTGTCTTTTGTTAAAAACAATGCAGGATAGACTTTCGTCATATACGATCTTCAGGATTGTATTTCTGGCATAGATGATACAGGATGGATTTTTATTAAAGCCGATCTTCAGGATTTTCTTTTTGCCAAAGACGAGTCAGGATGGACTTCTGTCAGAGACGATCTTCAGTATTTTCTATCGTCAAAAGCAATCCAAGGTTGTCTTGTCAGATAAATCCAGGATTTTCTTTTGTCGAAAATAATTCAGGATTGACTTTCATCAAAAACATTCTTGGATAGACTTTTGGGAACGCTGATATTCAGGATTGTCATTTTGTCAAAAACAATTCAGGATGGACTTAAGTGAAAGTAAGTCTTCAGGATTGTATTTTCATCAAAGCCATTGTTCAAGATTGTCTTTTCATCAAAGACAGTCCAGAATGAACTTTCACCTTAGTCGATCTTCAGGATTGCCTTTCTTCCAAAAACGATCCAGGATTGACTTTCGTTAAAAACAATCCAGGATTGACCTGTGTGAAAAATTATATAGGATGGACATTTGTCAAAGCCGAGCCTCGGGAATGTCTTTCATCAAAGACGATCCTCAGATGTGACTCGTCAAAATTTATCCAGAAGTGACTTTTATCTAAAACATTGTAGGATTGCTTTCTTAATACAATCTAGATTAACTTTGATCATGACTAAGTTTTGGTCAGTGAATTTATCAGATAGCCTGCAACAAAGACAGTTGTTGATGAATTTAACAGACAACATGAGTTGTATGAACACTAAAAATATAGTAGAACTTCACAAGGAACTGTGCATATCAGTTTTCATCTTAGATTTTAAGGGAACAATTTGATTAAAGACAATATATGAGGACTTTCAAAAAAGTTAAAATGATAGGACTTTCAGTAAAGTAAATTTATGATAAGTCATAAAAACATTGCCAATTTGCGTAAAAGTCAATGCATTCTATTAAGAAGAGGGCTGCATTTTGCCATAACAAAATTACGTTATTTTCAACTGGTGAGGTTTTATGTGAAAGTGCCTTTAATTTTATTTCAGATCTGTACCTCTTTATGTCAAACATTGTCATCTGCATCAGTCTTTACTGGTTGTACATTTATGTTGCATCCCCAACTCTCATGGCAAGACTGTTGTAGCAGTAGTAGCAACACTTCTAGTTCTTATAGTTTCCTTACCTAAGAAAATTCTCAAGCCTTGGCAGGTGTAGGAGATGTGAATTGCAAGGAAAAGACGAGTGTAGGGTTTCGAACTCATTGGGCATTATGTGTCTCACCCACTTTGACAGAGATTCTCCCATCTTTAGTTTCTGTGGATGTTAGAAATTGTGCATTCGAATTTAGAAGCATTAAAAATCTATATGTAAATTTCATTGTTCAAATTTAGTAATCCATAAAGGCTCTAGTGGAAAGCAAATGTCATTCAAGCTTCTGAATAAAACTGCTGAACATTTTTTTTTTTTTTTTTTTTTTGTATGGTAAAATTAATCGTTGGCATCAGACATCGTCATATCTCCAAACAATTGTTATATTTTTCCATGCAGTTTGGGATAACAGTAATTTGAAGAACAATATTTAAGAGATATCAAAGAATATCAATTAGATTTAAACTATTCCCTATATAGGAACTACGCAAATGAAAATTTAGCTTGCTATTTTAACGTTACTACTTCTTTACAACACAAATGTATATCGGCTTATAAGCCCACATCATCAAACTAACAGATCAAAGAAATATATGATATAAAAACTTGAGTAAAGTAATGAAAAAATACCTGTGCTGTAACATATTGACCCTCTTGAAGACCACCTTTAATTGCTAAAAGGAATGGAAGAAGAAGAGAAGAATCTGAGGGCTTCTTCTCCGCCAGCACCAACCAAGAGACCAATTTCTGATGACAAACACTGACGCGCGAGAAAAAGATCAACTGGTCTAGAAGAATGTCTCCGACCACACCAACGCTGCCTTTGTAGTCGGCTAAATCATCCTGTTGAAAAATAAGATGTGATTTTATCCATTATTTTGGGGTGAAGAGGTACTGTATATGCATGCTCCTTTCAACACTATTAAAGTTGCCTCTTACCAATGCTCGAGTTTTTAGGTTGACCAACTTAGTATAGGTTGCGTTGTAACTCTCAAAGGCTGAGCAATTGAGTTCTGCCTCCAGTGGCACGGGCAGTGCTAGTTTGACATGCATCTTGCACAAAACCTTAACTTCTTTTTCACTGTTTGCTGCATTGTCAGTCTCGTCAGCTGCGTGTTTCTTTGTCTTTTTCTTCTTCTTGGGTGTTTCTGCCAATACCCCATTAACATTAGCGGGTACTATGTTCATGGGAATCCAACCCTCTTTAACCCATTCTCCTACGATACTCTGAAAAATTTTATTTTAAGGAATGATAATTCAAGTAATTTTTTTTTTATTTCAAAGTTATTGTAATGCATTGCCCACTATGTTATATCCATCAGTCAATAATGAAATATAAATTGCCATGCATTAAGATATAGTTTCATTCTTTGTATTGAATTGTAAATGCCTAGGTGTGATGTTATTGATAAATGTTTGCATTCTTTACCATTTACAGTCATGATTCATGTATTCAAATTCATTTTAAGTTTTAGCATGTGTAGGCATGATAGTATAGTATAATTACCTTCAGAGGGACATTCACATAAGCTATGCGTTGTGCTTGCAGGTAATCTTTCCCAATTCGCGAAAGATATTGTTGAATCTCCGCTGGGTTGTTGGGCATCTTGACCTTAGCCTTCTTTTCTGTTGGAGATTTTTTTGTGGGACTGACTGGACTTGGCACATTTTTAGTATCATTATTAATTGTCAAATTTTTAAGGTCCCTAAAGGGCCTCATAGGGCGGGGGGTCAACAGCCTTCTCGATATAGTTTTAGGACTCATTGTTTCAAAGTTTGCAATGTGGTTTTGAGAATGATTGGATTGTTCCACTGGATGGACAACCAGACCTTCTACCCTTTCAGGACTCTCATTTTGTAGGTTTTGGTGTTGGTCACGTATACTTGGCTCATTTTCGAGTGATAAAGACCCATCGGGAACATCCTTCTTTTTGCTGCGTACTGATGCAAACCTCTTCATGTGGCCTGACGCTTTCTTGCTTGATAACCTCATGCTGAAAGTTCTTTTCGTCAGTGAAGATATGCTTAGTGAGCTTTTTGATTGCTCACGGTTTAATTCACTGCATTCTGACTGCATGGAATAAGCATCAGAGGGCTTCCTTGACAGATTAGGTGATGCAGAGTCTGTAGTGTTGAGGCTCTGGTTACTTTTCTTCAAATTTGACTGGCTCGACCTTGTAAAGTATCCTCCTTTAAGTCTGAAACTACTCCTGAATCCCTTCTTTGGAGGACTGTTCTCAAGGTTTGTGGCCTCCAAGTGCTGAAGGCTGGAGGACCTTCCCCGTGGGGTACTCGTCTTGATAGGGTCATTGGACATCTCTGATGAGACTGAAATCGAGTCTGAGTAATCAAGAGACTGGCTGTGAGGACCATCGTGGTCGACTGTATCTCCATTTTGCAATTCAGAAGTAACGCTTTTATTGGCCGGATCCTCGTGGGGAGGTCTAGGGCTTGGGGTTTGACTAGAGGTGTCAAAAGAGGTGTCCCTTTCTGTGTCAGGCTGCTGTTCTTCTTTGGTGACTTTCACATTTTCTGTTGTTTTGAAAGACCTGTGGAAATTGAGGTAATTTTAATAATTGCTTCTGGTGGGTTTTTCTAACAACTTTTTTAGGAATACAAAACAATTTGGAAATAAAGGTCGTTAACTTTGAAGTTTACCCAATGCAAGAGGGAAATAAACTTGCACATATGTATGTCGTTATACAGTAGACTGTCAGTTTTTGCCTATTGGGAATAACATTTTGTTACCTAGAGCAACCATACCTTTTACAAAAATAAATCCCCAAATATCCTGGTTACTCTCTAAGTTGGAATGCACAGTAATATAATAAAGTTAACATTTCTTTCATTACACACTTTGATCTAGATTGTGTATGGACTGAAATGCATTACTCTTATTGTATATAAAGTTAACCAGCTATCATTAATTCATGAAAAATTATTATATGACAAAAGTAATCAAGATATTTTTGTTATTATTGGTAAGAAGGAAGATGACTTACAAACCACACCCAATTTTAGTACTAAGTTTCTCATAGCATTATGGTTGAAAAAATGTGTATGAAAGTAAAATTTGGGTTCATATCGTATAACATTCCTCTGATTCTAAAACTTCAGTTGTCCCTTCACTGGAATTATGTAATTTCGATTTCCAAGCCGTGAACGCATTGTTTCTTGAAAAGTTGTGATGAAGGTTCGACTTTTATTCAGTATCCTATATAAAAAAAGAAAATTTTTTAGTGCCGATGACCATAGTCAGTTCGACACTAGTTTGTATTAATTAATATGATCCCCATTGTAAAAGGGTTGTTATTAAAGTCATTCAGTCCTATTATAGCTATCATAAGCTCTTATAGATTTCTTTTTTATTTACTTCATATAATAGAAAAGTGTATTACTAATGCACCGAAGGCATTATTAAAAGTTCTTCCTGGGTTCCTATAGGCCTAAAGCCCTACCGACTTCATAAGAGGTTCAAAATTTCAGCGAATATTAAATGTTGAACAGGCTTGAAATTAGTCTCTCCTCGTAGTTTATATATGACAGGTCAATTTGAACTTTATTGCTGATCTTAAGTTATTTTATGTTAATTATTCATTACTTGTCATGTAGTTTATTTCCTTACTTCTATTCCTCTCTGGGCTATTTTTCCACGTTGTAGCCCTGGGGCTAATAGCATCCTGCTTTTCCAACTAGGGTTGTATCTTAGCAAGTAATAATCATAATCATAATTAATAATAATGATTAATAATAATAATTGTGCCTGCTCCCCCTTCCTTTCTTCTATCTGTTAAACCCCTTTGAACTTTTAATTCACGGTGTAATTGACGAGTTTCCCAGCAGGTTGTATTAATTCACGGTGTAATTGACGAGTTTCCCACAGGTTGTATTAATTCACGGTGTAATTGACGAGTTTCCCAACAGGTTGTATTAATTCACGGTGTAATTGACGAGTTTCCCAGCAGGTTGTATTAATTCACGGTGTAATTGACGAGTTTCCCAGCAGGTTGTATTAATTCACGGTGTACTTGACGAGTTTCCCAGCAGGTTGTATTAATTCACGGTGTAATTGACGAGTTTCCCAGCAGGTTGTATTAATTCACGGTGTAATTGATGGGTTTCCCAGCAGGTTGTATTAATTCACGGTGTAATTGACAGTGTATTAATTCACGGTGTAATTGATGGGTTTCCCAGCAGGTCGAACATCTCTCACTCATACCTGTTATCATCTTTCTTGAGTCTCATGCTGCCAGTCATAATTCTCCCCAATAGGTCCAATTTAGGAGTGGGTTGTGGCTCCTCAAAGGGCAGCACATTGGCGCTCCTGTTAGGGAAAAAAGGAAATTAGAATCCTTGAGGAGATTTTGGGTAAGGAAAGAATTTTGATTTAGTTCGATATTTGCGTTCTCTTTTCTTAGATTTTTCTAGCGATTTTATTGACGTGTGAGGGGAGTTTCGTGGCTTTTAGTTCCTATTATAGTATTAGATTTTCCGTGTTTCAGTGTGTTTATTTTTGAGGATTAAATGTCATATAACTTTTGATTAACTATTTTTAGTCTCAAAATTATGTTTTGATAATAACAAGGTCTTTCATTCATTTAATGTATAAAAGGTTTACAAACATGACAGTCTAGTTATCCCCAATTTTTGATTAGGCATGTTGCGAGGAAACAATATTTTATACTTACCATACTTCCATTGTAAGGACGTCATTGTACATATTTTGAATTTGCCTGAAAAAAAAGAGAGAAAAAGTAATCATGAAAGTTATTAATTATACTAGTATTTTATTTGAGCTTTAGTCTACTTTTAATTTCAGTACTGAATAGTACTGTAACACAACCTTAAGTTTATGGGTTATGTGAATAAAGGTTTAAAAAATTTCATAACTTCTGTTTATTTATAACTCTTGTTAGCAAACTCACCCCTTAAGAATTTTTTTCCAGAATTTTATTTGAATTATCATATATTAATAGAGCTAAAATGTTCCTAAGTAAAGATAGGTTTTTAATGCAAGTAGCACGCGAGATTTATTGTAGAGGAGAGTATAACCAAGGCTACAACATGAATTTCTCAACCAGTTAGTCATTACGAATTAGGAGGTGGGTGGGTTGTAAGAGTCGACTGAAGAGATGCTTATGAAATGCCATCAGAAATAATATTGACTTGGTTAAACATAATGAGATGAAATAAGATATTAGGCCTTGCGAGAATAAGTCCTGATTACTTTGGAAAGTATTCTTTTACACAGTTTAACATATAGAATATAGCACATGACTGAAATGGATAGGAACTGAAAAAAAAGTTTGAGAAGTGGGAAAGGGAGGTTTGACCTTAGAGATAGATCTGCCTCTTGAAGTTGTAAAATCTAGTGAAAACGAAAGCTTGAAAAGATTCTTGAAGCTTGGGTCTGGGGAAACAAACTATCATCAAGTGGCGTATTTCGATAAATACCGATTTCCATCGACTAAATTTGCTATGAGATGGTCTGACGTGTACAACAAATCCCCCAGAATACTCACAGCGTAAGGGATTGTTCGATGGTGTTTGTCGCAGACGTGCTGCTGAAGTTCGTGAATTTATCTTCCTGGCCCACTTTAGCTCTCAGGAACAGCACTGGGTAGGTCTCTGTAATAGAATGGTTTGGCATGGTCTTTGGAGAGGCTGTCTCCAAATGAGGAACACTAAGGTTGATGGAATATATACCCGTGGATAAGATTGGTTAGTTAGTCCATATCCTCTTGAAGAATATCTACTATAGTCAATTTCTTTTAGCGATGCATTTTTGCATCGACTCGCAGCGGTGCCCTTTTAGCTCGGAAAAGTTCCCTGATCGCTGATTGGTTGGACGAGATAATTCTAACCAATCAGCGATCAGGAAACTTTTCTGAGCTAAAAGGGCACCGCTGCGAGTCGGTGCAAATCTGCCTCGATAAAAGAAATGGACTATAGAAAGACTGGATGCGTAAGTTAGTGTACCCATTACAAGGGAAATCCAGAGAATGCTTTTGTATTTGATCATATCCTTATCTAGTTAATAGATATAGAAGAAAGGTAATGGCTCAGTTTGCTAGACTGGTAATACAGCTGATATGATAGGACTCATTACAGTAATAAATTATTTAGGTATTCCTGCTTCCGCTATTCGGTGTGAAAATAAATTATTTAACTGATTACTGGCAACCAAATAAAAAAGCTCCTTAATATATAATCCTTTGCTGTGTATTCCATTAACTCGCCTAAACAAGCAAGATTATACCCCCACTTGTAGTTACATATCCCCACCATTATCACAATTACAATAATTACTTAAGCTTCATGAAAGAATATAGTTCGTTCTATCAGGACTGACCTGAAGGTGGTGAGACAGGGAGGCCCTCGGTTCGAATCTCTTCGAGCAGCAACTCGACTGTTGGAGGTAGCTTGATAAAACCAAAAAAAGAAAGATATAGTTAATTATTGGCTTAAACTAAGATATTACTCCCTCAGAAGGATAACATTCACTCGAATTAAAGAAGATATGCCTTGAAATTATTGATGGTTAGTTGTATCAAACTCTGACATTACTTGATGGTGTAGCTACAGATTCTTTCAGCCTGAATGCTGTGCAACCTTTTTTAAAATTTTAATTCCCAGAGCAACTGGTGCCCCCCCCCCCCCCCTTCCAGTTGCACTTTAGCTCTGAATAACCTCCCCGGCCCCAGCGTTGAATCCTTAAATCAAATATACTTTTTTCCAGATTGTGTGGGTCAAGAACCTGTTTGTTATTTAAGGCATCATGTTTTTATTTGGCTTGACTTGCGGTGAATTTTTATGTACAGTTGTAAACACATCCTCTTCCGCATTGTTTCACTGCATTGTTATTGAACTGTATATACGTGACACGTCCCATGATGAGAACAGTCACTCTTGATCTTCATAACAGGAAACCCGTCAGATGATATATATTAATAGATTGGCTGCGACAAATAAAGCTCAAGGAAGTGGTTCTTGAAAACATGTTTATATATACCTAGCTATTGTCACTTGTTATGATTTTACGTCTTTTTCTTTGAGATTATTTTGAAGCGCTCTCTTTTTCTCTTACATCCGAAGAAAAAATCTACCGGAATCTCACCTTTATTTAGTTTTTCATTCTTAGCTATTCTGCCTTTATCAACAATTTAAAGCAGCCATTTTTCAAAATTCTGATTTTTTTGGGTCATTTTTTTTCCTGACAAGAGACCACTGTTACTTGAAAGTATATGCATTTTATACATTATATAATGTATGTATGTAATGTATGTATATACATTTTATGTGTATATAGTTTATGTATAGATATGTATATAAATGTGTGTATATATATATATATATATATATATATATATATATATATATATATATATATATATATATATATGTATGTATACATAAGTTAATATATATATATATATGTAAATAGTTCAAAGACATGTGTATTTACATATATATGTGTTTAATTATGTTTATATATATATATATATATATATATATATATATATATATATATACATATACTATATATAAACTGTATATATATATATATATATATATATATATATATATATATATATATATATATATATATATATGTGTGTGTGTGTGTGTACTGTAGATATATGTATATATATAGATATATACATATACTGTATGTATTTGAATAAAACAGAAAGTTTCTCTGTTCATCACGGTTTGCAGCTCAGACAGTTGACTTTATCCACTCCAAAATACGTGAAACAGGCCCTCGAGAATCCCGTTTAAATCGGCTACGAAATTTTTCTTACTTATGTATCTTTCATCTCGAAAACGAATTTTGTATATTGAAATTATGACCTTTGCATCAATCTTATTAGTTTCCTCCCTTCCATTTATAAGCTACAAGAACACAAGTATTAGTTTGATGGAGTACTCTGTTATGCACATAAACATACAGACTTTGTCTAACTAATTAGTTGTATTCTTAAAAGGGGTCACACATTTAAATGATGGGCTGCCCCAATGGGACACCATTTCGTAGTATATATATATATATATATATATATATATATATATATATATATATATATATATATATATATATATATATATATATATATATATATAAATGGGTGTGGTTTGGTCCTTTTTTATATCTATAATGAACTGCTGTGGACAGAATTTACTATATGAAGACCATTTTGTTCCACCTCCATTTGCATATAGGTAATGCCTTAACGTATGTTGTAGAAAATAGTCAAATGGCTTAAAATTTTTTATTAGATATTATTGATATTTTATTGATTTCATCTATATTTTCGAAGGTTAAATGAACGTTTTTTAACATTACATTTGTTTACTTGACTTCCATATAGATTAATAATCGGGGTATGGTAATAGTTATTTTTTCTTAGTGCAAAATCAAGCAATGTCTTCATACTACAACTGACCTTGGTATTCCTCGTTTCATCCACCAATCTTGTAAGATCCAATTTCGTCAGGTTAAAGGCTTCGGAGATGATCTCTTTGGCGTGCGTCTGACTGACTCTCTTCTTGTCATTTAGCATCATGGCCATCGCGAGAGGCGAACTTGGGTCCGCCATGGGATTTGGCAAGTTCTGAACATTTAGCGCGGAGGTCGGAGTAGGATCCTGTTGTTTAGATGGTGGTTCTGCAACATCTGGTATTGTGATTTCTAGAGTTGCTGGAGACGAGGTCCTATTTGCAGC